>NW_020955383.1:419989-458646 GCF_003031625.1 Empidonax traillii
GAGGGGGAGGGAGAGGAAGGGGAGGATTAAATGAAGCATCCATGGGCTGTGTGGGAGTGGATGTGTATTTCTAGGGTGCATGGGGCTTACAAAGTCATCGGTCCCTGGTTTGCAGAGCTTCATATTTTCCTTTGATGATAAGGAATAAATAATAAATGACAAATTATAATTTAACATTTTTTTAATATTTATTAAATTGTAATTTAATTTAACAAATAATAAATAGTAATTTGTATTATTGAGGAAATGAACACCCAGAGCTTTTCCAGTGATACTGTTCCTTGGGTGAGTAGGCAGCAGCTCAAATCCCTTCAAGACAGATTCAACACTGAGACCTGGAGGGGAGAGGTCACCAAAACCAGTGAGGTGTTAAAGTGACTCAGGCTCAGTAAGGGGAGCTTCTGTACCCTGGGGTGAATTCTGGGCCCAGGGGTGGTGAAAGCCACTGGCTGCCTTTTGTAATTATGCCAGTACAGATCACTGGTGAGGGTGCAATCCAGGGATCTCTGCTCAGCTTCCCAATATGCCAAGTAACTACATTACAGAACCAGAGGATACGGTGGCAGTTCTGTAAAAGTGAAGAAATGATCACCGGGCTTTTCAAAGTCACCCAAATGAGTTTGACTCATCATTTCCTCAGCTTTCAGCAGGAATTAGGTACTTAACTCTTCCTCAAGAAATGCTTCATACCCTTAAAATATGCCCATGGTGTTTCTTGGCTAGAGCCAAGCCATCTAAATTAGGGACATAAATAAGTGTAGTAGCTCTACTGCCTCAGAAGGCAGTGAGGTCTTGGTGGGCTCCTTTCTGCACTGACTGCAGAGGATGTCTGAGTCATTTAGACTCATCTGCCATGTAAGCTGCATGTGCCAAGCCAGGCAGGAAGAGCCTGGACCTCATTTTCTTTAAAATAACATGACTCCACCTTCCTAAGGCACAGGAACGATCTACAGGATGAAGTACCGAGGTCCTGGCGAGGAGGCATCTGCGAAAGCACGCGATGGGAAATCACTGTTTAGGATGAGTTGGCTGAACCCGCTTTTCCTGAGCTCCTAAGCTCCCAGGTATGTCCCTGGGTCAGCAGGGACAGTGCTCTTTGGCATGGATGGGTCCTCGTTGCCTTTTGGCACCGGAGGGTTTCTCCATGGCACTTTGCATGACCCAGCCGCCGAGTTCCCGGCCTCTGCGGGGACGAGGATTACGGATTTAATACACCCGCATGCTTATCCCCGTGTAAATCAGAAGCAACTCCACTGATTTCTTTGGCATCCAGCCCATCCGGCTCCTAATGGAGCCATTCATAAGAATCCCACTAACTTTCCTTGGGGGAGTGTGGATACAGCCCTTGCCTTGGGAGGTCGCAGTCAGACCGGTGGGGTTATCCTGTGAACAGGAGGGAAGAATCAGCCCTCAGGCCTTTCCTTTCTAATTCTGAGCATGCTGCCAGGCTTAACCGTGTTAATAATTAACCCACAAGCCTGGAATTCCCTTCTACTTCTTCGTGGCAGCCACCACTGAGGAAAAAAAAAAGGCAGCAAAAATGTAGGAGACCTGAGCTGGCTGCCCATGAGCACACTTACAATCTGTGGGATCTAAACAAAGGAGGAGGCTAATTTCCTGTAGAAAACTGCAGGAAATCTTCTCCTCAGCAAAAATTTTCTGTTGCAGGTGAGAAAAAGGGGAAGTTTGCAAAATAACTGCATATTTGGATTTTATACTCTTCACACAAATTAACCTCTTCGAATAGGGTCACTCCATTATTATTATTATTATTTTTAGATACATAGTTAAAGTTATGGTTAGCTTTATCCCCTCCTGTGTTATTGTTGTTATACCACATATTAATGTAGTGCTTCTGTAGCTGGGAGAAGTATGGTTGAATTACAGTAACATGCTACAAGCAGGAGGAAAGTGCTGTGGTTTGGCTGGTCCACTACTAGATATACACCAGCACATCTGGACAGGAGATCATGTGACAAGTAGGAAAGCCAGAAACATATCCTGGATACTATAAAAAATGGGTTCTGTTAAATTAAAAAGGCTTTAAATATTGGCTCAGCTGGTTTCTGTATAGCGTTTTTAGTAGTTTTGGAATGTGTTGCAAGATTTGTGATCATCAAGAACTTGATTAAATATTGCAAATCCATTGTGCTGCTAGTTTGTTCTCTTGGGCTCTGTGTTTCTTGCCAGTCCTCCTGTACTCTTGTAACACAAGCCATGACTTCTGATTCTGGATGAGAACTTTGTGTCCTCAGAACAACTTCTGTGCAAAAAAAAAAAAAAAAAGGAAAAAGAAAAGAGAAGAAACCAAACACACACAGCACCTTAAAAAAAAAAAATCTCTGTTTTTTGGACACTTGCAAGGCTATAGTAGGTTTTCAACTGCTGTAGGATGCTAGACATGACTCCCTCTGGTTAAAAGCCAGTCTGTTGACTCATAGAATTTTTAATCCTAAGCCAGACCAGTTGCTAAATTTCACTCATGTCTATTCACGACCTGCTATGAAGTGCTGTTCTGCAAACACAGCTTTGTGGCTATATGTGCCATCCTACCTTCTTCCTGAATGACCTGAAATCCTGGATAGCCTTTGGTTCAGGCCTGGACGAAGGTCATGTTCTTCTTCCTTTCTTGCAAATGGAAGCAACAGTCTTTTACTGGAACAGATTGTGGTTCTCCAAGGAGCAATGTACCAGCAATATTACTAAATTATTCCTGTGGCATCACAAAGAAAACCATCACAGCATCATGTAAATAAAGGGTTGGAAGAGATCACAGAATCATGAATCATAGAATGGTTTGGGTTGGAAGGGATCTTTACAGGTCATCTATTCCAACTTCCCTGCTAAGAGAGGTTCACCTTCCACTAGATCAGGTTACTCAGAGCCCTGTTCAATCTGACTTGGAATGTTTCCAGGGCTGGGGCATCTACCACTTCACTGGGCAACCTGTGCCAGTGTTGCACGCCCTCACTGTAAAAGAACTCTTCCTTATACCTAATCTAAGTTGTCCCTCCTTCAGTTTAAAACCACTACCCCTTTGTCCTGTCACAACAGGCCCTGATAAAAACTTTGGCCCTAACTGTGAGGAACTGGACTTTATTAATTGCCTGAAAACATTGCTACTGTAACAAGCTGTCCAAAGCTGTCTCTCCCTCACCACTCCCTGACAGACCAAGAAACCAGGGACAAGAACAACCAAGCTGGTGGAAGACGTCTGAAGTGGTGAATATGAACCTTTATTCTTTTTTATCTCTCTCTCTTTCTCTCTTTCCCCTAACACATTTTCTTGTACTGTTATATTGCAACCAAAATGGCTACATACCTGTTTTCCTTTGCAACCAAATTGTTCTAAAATAAATCCTATATATTTATCTGCAAACACGGATCATCTAGTATCGTTTTACTTTCATTCACTCCAAGGGATTTAATAATAAAACAGAAGTTACTCCTGCCTGGTACGTTGAGTTATAACACCAACTTTCTTACAAACCCCTTTAAATACTGAAAGGTCACAAAAAGGTCTCCATGAAGCCTTCTCTGCTCCAGGCTAATTAAACCCAACTCTCTCAGCCCAGGAGATATTAAGTGACCATTGTGTTCAAATTCATACTGTAGTATTAGCTCTTAACCTGCACAGAGGAACAAGAGGAACAAGAGGAAGCACAGGAGCAGGCTACTTGTCTAAAGCATGAACCCTCGGTATCTCAAGCACCAGAAGCATAGAGGGAGCGGACATGAGGACAAATTACTAGGACAAGTATATGGGAAGAGCAGAAACACATTAGGAATAATGTCACAGAAGGCAAAACAAAATGGGATTAAAGTTTCAATAAACATACCGTATATGAAGGAATTATTCTACAGATTCATCAGCAGTAAGAAGAGAACCAAGGAGAGCTGGCCTATTACCCAACAGAGAGGAAGAACCATTGTCAGATGATGCTGAAACAAGGATACATTTAACACCTTTTTCAATAAGTTTTCATTTAAAGGACTAAAATGATCAAAATCATGAACAACGAGTAGTTAGTTCCATGATTTCTTTAGTCTCAGACTGGTTGAGACTGATGATCTCTGATATAGGATGCTGAGAGTGCAGCTCCACATCCCTTGAGTTTGGTTGCAGACTGCACTTTTATAGAGGATCTCCTAAACATCTCCATTTACTGTGCTCTGGTTTTCTTTCCAGACAGGCTTAGGCTTCATAATGAAACTAAACAGGAAGACACACTTTGGGAGTGTTAATTAGTAGTTGCTAATGGGCATGAAGTCCCTGGGATCAAACTGTAGCTAGTCTGAGGAAAAACCCAAACAAACAGATCGTGGTCACTGAGACTAAGTGGTTCTTAGGACTGATCCACTCCTATTGTACCACAAGGCTTGCACAAACACACTTAGCCTGGAAGAGCAGGGTAAAGCAGTCTTACAAGTGTTAGCAATTATCTTTGACAAGCCTTTGGCAGAAAGGTGAAAAACTGGAATTGGAAATAGCATCCATTATAAAAAGAGGCAAATAGAGAAGCCAAGGAACCGTAGGTCAGTCAGTTTACATTTTAGCCCCAGAAAAATTCTGGAACCAACAAGTGAACAAGTTATTACACCTGGAAAATACTAAAGACATGAGTAACAGCCGGTACTAACAGGATTTGCCAAGAATAAAGCAATCTAGTATTCTTTCAGAATAGGAAAACAGGTTTGGGGAAAGTTGAAGTGTTTCACAATTGATGCTTTTCTCGCCATTCTCATGAGAAAACTAAAGACACAGTCCAGGTGAAATTACTTCAGGGGAAAAACTGACCAAATTATTATATCCATTGAGTAGGCAGGAATGTACCAAAATCAGAAGATATAACTAGTCAAGAGATCTCCGCACAGGTCAGTCCATGAAGCAGAGAGTAGATATATTAAATTTGCAGAGTGCACAAGGCTGGAAGAGACTGCAAAAGACTTCTAGAAAGAACATTCAGCACTACCATGACATTGTCCTTCTTGTCCTCTGTTGGGAATGACCACTCCAGGAAATATTGGGGAGCACTTTTGTAGTTTACCCCATTACTCTCATTTAGCACAAACTAGAGATTCATTATTTTTCTCCAGCCTAGGGATGGTGCTCAGAGAAGAGCACCCAGTCTACAGAAAACTGCCAAGAGAAAGAGTTGTGATTTAGTCATCCTGAAACCTTAATTCCATCCACATGAGCACTTACACCACGGTGAAGTCCTGGGTCAATAAGCTTACATAGGTTTTTTTTTAATTTTATTTCTGACTCAGTCCCACTCTCATTTAATCAACAACAGGACTCCTGAGGGCTGCGAATGACCAAGGTGCCAGCTGAACAAAGCAAGGACTGGTGATGCTCTGCTTTATTTCTTGATGGTCTTGTTTGAAAAGCAGTGAATGGGGCAGGGAAGGATATGTTGAACAGTGCATCCATCAAGAGATGCCTACCCACAGGGTATCTGAGACATTACAGTTACATGCTCCTTTGGGGAACCATCTCACACAGAGTATACATTATGGTTTCTTTTAGAGAAGCTTATGGGAATCATTGAGCTCCATGTATTAGTCACAAAATGATTAATAAGGACCCAAAGGTTCACATGCACATACTTCCATGTTAATGAAGCCCTCATGCTTTATGCATGAAGCAGAACACAAAGCTCCGGAAATAGTTCTCCTCAACGTTCTTTCCAATGTTCCCATTTTTAATGCTATAATAGACATTGATTTATTTGAAATCAGCATAAAATATGTACCAGCTCAATAAACCCCAAAGAGGTTCTCAGACTTTCTTGAGTGTCCTCACCAGGCAATAAATCACAGAAGCAATAAAGTATGTTAAATAGCTTAACCAATCATGAAGTGCAGAGCCATCAAATGACTCATTTAAATACTTGTAGGACATTAACCAAATAAGAGATACTGCAGTCTTTAAACACGTAGTTCTTTCTCACACTTTTACAATAAGTATGGAGATAGGGCTGTGGAATTCTGGGTGATACATAAAAAATTTAAAACAAAATATCTTTTTTCTTATCTTTGTAAATGAGAACTTCTATATGCTTTATTTAGTTAGCATATATCTACTTCAAGTATTTCATGTTGAACTGTAGTATTTGAAAGCTTAAAAACCTTTGCTATATTTATCTTCCCTGTATCCTATAGAAAAAAGTAAGTAAACTTGTCACCTTCTTAAAACAGGGGAGTTACAGAACAGATTTAAATGAGTAAAGGAGCCAGCACTGACAATTTTTTAGGGTCCACAAGACAAAATTCAGATTCTTGAGAGTCTTAGTGTAACTCTAATGTTAGAAAGACAAATATATTTCCTTCAGAACTGTAGATTCTTACTGCCACTGGAAGCCAGGATAGGAGTCAGCTTGCAGATTAAGACACCTGGATCTGGTCAGCTGAATCAGTCTAAAGACCTCATTAACTCCCCCACCTAGAACTTCATGACTGTTCCTGGAGTTTAGAGATCAGTTTGCAGGTATTCATCTTCATTTACATGCCTTAAATCTCCATCACTCCCTGGCAGACATCTTTCCTTCTAGAACCTTCTGGAACATTGTCAAGGTCTTTGGGCCCTGAACTGCATTCATGTGGCACCCTAAGGCTTGACTGTCACTAGCTGTCTGACTCCCTTCTTGTGGCTTTATGGGGGTCCTCAAGGTTTGAGTCAGGTCAGTATGGGAGAAGGAAGTAAGGCTGAAGTTCTGCCTCTCAATGTGGCTGGTTAGGGTCTATTTTAGTTTTAGTGACATTTTACATGGTCTGTAATGGGAATCCAAAGCTGAAAACCCCCCTTTTGCCACAGAAAAGGTCTACAGGATATTCAGACAGAATTTCCCACTCTTGCCCTTCCTCAGGGCTTTTACTCTCCTAGTCAAACATATACTTAAGAAATAATATATAACACAAGTGTTTCTCATGTTTATGTTATATGTGTGTGTATTATAGGAAAATAAACTATATATATATTCCCTTGTATTCCTGCACAACTGGCAAGTAGGTGTTTCAAATGCAGTCACTAACCACTAGACAAGATCATCTCCCACCTACTTCCCTGCTCCCGGATTCCTGAATTTCCTCTGCCCAGAGAGCCAGTTAGGTCATTCCAGACTTGAGTCAGAGGATGAGATTAACACTGGCAGAGATGATCAGAGTTCAGGGCTGAGCACAGACTTCAGGCATGAGCTAACATGACAGTGTGGATGTACTCAGGGAAGAGGATGGCTCAGCAGATACACAGCACTTTGCAGGGAGGAAAAAAAGTCTGGGTTGAAAGCCAAGGAGAGGATTCAAATGTGGGGCTTTCCACACTAACCCTGAGTGCACCAACCCAGGAGTAATTATATTAAAGGGGATCCTCCCTCTTAATTTCTGTGAGAGAGCAATGGTAAAGCTCATGATGAGCAGGTGAATAGAGTGGGATTTTTACTAGCTCCCACTCACTGTCTCACAGAATAGTCCTTGTTCAGGCAGGGATTTTTTTGAATTAGAGGCTACAGTCTGTTCACCTGTTATTATTAATGGATTTTTGAATCTCACCTTAAACTCATTCACACTTCTGTACAAGCCTGCTACAGTGAGTTCCCCTGCTTACTTACATTTTTTTGTTAAAAAGTACTTCTTTTTTGTCTGAACCAGCAGACTGATGATTTTGTGGGGTGTTCTCCACTTCCTACCTCCTACAAAATGGAAAGAAATTGTTTTCTGTTTCCTGTTCTTATAATACTCCAGTTTTACAAGCCTCTGTCAGCTGTCTCTTTTCCAGCTTCTCTTTATGCAAATACAATATCATGCATACATCTGATTGTCATTGATCACTATTCTCTTCACCTTTCCTAATCCCCACTTGTGCCCAGACCTGCACAGTCTTCAAGAAATGAGCCCGAGACTTGCATATAGTTAAAAAACAATGTTTTCTGCTTTACAGTTTATTCTTTGCTAACAAGTTTTCTGTCTCTGTTGGTTTTTTAGACTTCCAACACCTGTGTTCATATTTTCAAAGAGTGACTCCAGGATCTCCTTCCTGACTTGACAATAGCACATTTAAAGCCTCTTATTATTTATGAACACTAAGAAAATTATTTTTTTTTTTACCAGATGCCTTACTTTAGCCTTGAAAATCATATTTTCAGATATGAAACTTAATCCTCTTTCTTAGAAAAATAATTTATTTGCTAATTGCAGAAGCAGGGTGGTTGGTTGGAAGCACACCTGAGAAGAGTTGGCCACTCACTGCATAATTTGTAACCTATGACCATAGAAAGGAGTGTTCTCTTGGTGATAAGAAACCTGTAACACCACCTGGAACTAACCACTGTGTTGGAAAACCACCTAGTGAGTACAGAGTATGTTCAACTGACCATAGGATATGCTGGCACATTGGATGGAAGGGGGTAGTCATGTGAGAAGATGGAGACACATTGGGATACAATCAGAGAATCATAAAATGTCTCGAGTTGGAAGGGTCCCATGTGGGTCAATTAGAGGATTAGCAGCAGCAGATCTTGAGCGTAAATTCAAGTTTGGTTAAAAATGCCCAGGAAGGGAGATGGAGGGAAGTCATGTGGTGACCCTCTAGTCTGTTCCTTACCCTGCTGCCTCAGGAAACAGAACTTTTTGTGTTTCCTTCCACGTAAAGCAGAGCCCCCTGGCCTTTCACAGCCCATCACAAACAGCTGCATCCTCACTCCCTGCCAACCCTCACCCTACCTAAACGACCCCTCATTTAAATCACTCACCTTCCAATACCCTTCAAATTTGAGAGAGGTGTTTTTTCATAGGATCTGAGAAAAATTAAGTACTGCCATGATTGGCTTGAGTGTGAGGTGGTTGCTTTACCCACTGCTACCCACTTGCCCATCAACACTTTTCCAAAGATCCACTGACATCAGTCAGTCCTTTACCAGCCTAGTGCTGTGTCAGAGATACCCACGAACTTCCTGATGGGTCTGAATTCATGTGCTCTACCCGTGTTCCTTTCCCTCATCCCCTCAGCCCTTAGGCCCTGTGACTGATGAAACCAGGCTTCTTACCCTGGATCTCCCTGTATAAACAAAATCCACCTTCTGCTCACTGTGAAGGTTTGGAAATCCTGGTCATGATTGCTCCTATGAAAAATCCTTCTGGAAGATAGAAAAGGGAGAAAAAAAGGAATAGGTCTAGAAGTAGGTCTGAAGGACCCTCAGGACCAATCCTTGGCTACTGGAGAGGTGCATCACCTGATGATGTCAATGGTGGTGTCTCACAGTGCAACACAAAGAAACTTGGACCCTGTGCTCTGCTCACGACTGCCTCCCAAATTATACTAGGACTTGGGTCAAACTCCAACTCTTGGGGCTGCAGGTGGATTAAAGTTAGGAGTAGGTACCCACTAGAGGTACTTGTAATGGAACTAAATGATCACTTTAGACCCCTTCCAACTGAATTATTCTATTCTATTCATTTTGATTCCATTCGACTCTAGATGTTCCATGAAAGGGATGAAGTCTTGATTCAGTTTCTCTGAAAATCAGTAGTCACTTCACTCTCAGTTCCAGTCATGTTGGCAAACCTCAACAGGCAAGGCAATATTACTAACTCTTAGCTTGGGGAAAATTCTCTTGGCACTCACCATTCTCCTGTCCTTCCAAATGTCTCTGAAGTTGTTGGCTGAAGAATTATTTTCTTCCAGATGCCGTTTTCTCTCTAAGTGTATGCTCGTGTGTGTAGGAAACAGGGTGAGTTACTGTGGCTTGATTTCTTAGCCAGATCACCAGCTCCATTTGCACAATCATCGTACACGTTTCCACAGGATTATACAACGCACTGGTCATTCCAACTTCAGCTGCAATATTTGGCATGTTGATGGCTGACTCCAGCCCTCCCAGAGACTGGCTTCACTCCACTGAAGTCAATGGAATTGCAATAAAATAAAAACCAATCTTGTGGAGCAAAAGAATCAAGCCCATCTGACACTATTTCTTTAACAGTCCACTCTTTTGATAGAGTTAAGGTTCCGGCAAGTGTCGTCATCTTATAGATAGGTCATTACTACCATGTGTCAAGCCACTTCTCAATAGGACAGTGGAATTTGACATACATTTGCAGGCTTTTTTGACCTGATGGGATAATGCATGATAAAAAGCCCAAAGGAGAAGAAAAATATGTAGTTAACCTAGGTATATAATGTTACAGGTGACATACAAATATGCACACACACATACACACACACAAATGTAAACCCCAGACCCTGCTCAAACCATCATGTTGTAGATGAGTTTTACCACCTACTCAAAACTCTGGGCATGAAAAAGAGCACAGGAGAACCCATTCCAAGCTGCCTCATCTCCACACCTGATGGCAAGAAAATTATTGCACAGAGGGGTTTTAGCTGAGCAAACAACCAGCACTTCAACTTGGCTTTGTTGTATTCACTGGTGCCAGGGCAATTTTCAAAAAGACTTCAAAACAGTAGGATAAGCCTCGGGTCAATGTAGCTGATTTCTGATAGATAATTTTTTATGTCTCTCCCCTTTCCATGGGAGGAGCTGCAGAGGGAGCCAGTGACAAGGAGCCAAGATCTGTAAGGTTTTCCCAAGAGCATGTAGCAAATGTAGGACACTGTGAAGAGGAAGGCTATAAATCAGGACCCAAAAGGATGCACTGTCCACAGCAGCAGCTCTGAACCTTCAATGAGACATTTTCTGAGCAAGGTTTTGGAATTTTGGTGGGCTCTGACCTGCAGTTTTCACTTCCAAAATAACTTGACTTTTCTAAAGTGGTAATTTCATTTTCATGATAATGCTAAACTCAAGCCACATGTGCTTTAATTTAAAGCAGGACTCAGGCGGTGGACCCTGCCAAGAAACAGTAGAGAAACATGCTTATTCTACTAGTTTGCTTGAGGCATTCAGCAGTTTTGAATGCCTAGGCAGAAATATAGTTTTTAAATAAGCCAATCCCAGAGAGAGAAAAGGGGGAAAGAGAGAGAGGAAGAGTGAGAGCAGAAGAGGGAGAGTAGAAGAAGGTTGCAGTATATTTTTGATTTTTTTGTTGCACTGGCTGGTTAAATAAGAACTGATGACTTGGCAACAGAGCAAATATGGTTTATTGCTTTCACTGGCTGTTTGTTGGGTTTTTTTTACAGCAAAGGTGTTGTCCAGACCCCTTTTCTTTTTCAGACAGAAACTGGCACGTTAGGCTTCATCATGGCTATTAGATTGCTTTAAATATACACTTGGTGGTTGCACAGCTCTTTCTACTAATTAAATCCCAGTGAGAGATATGTTACAGTCCTTATGGAGACATTTTTAGGAGTATTTTAAACTCTCCTGGGAGGCTCAGGAAAGCAGCTTATCCCCATTAAAGTGCCTTCTGACTCTGGTATTTTTGAAAATAAAATTTTTCCTCAGATCTCAAACTGCATCACTAAGGCAGGAAACTGGTATCTTTCTTGTGAAGGAAATGATACATCCATGGGAGGTTAAAGTCAAAGATTGCACGGACAGATCTTGATTTTTAGTGACTTCTGCTGGACCTGCAGAGACCCGATGCTTTCCTCTGTCAAGCTGCTCTAATTTTAGTCGTCCACAAAAGAGATGTAGGTGCTTGACAAGAGGCAAGAGTGTTTGGAAAAAAAAAAAAATCACTGATCATCCACTAGTGAAAATGTGTCTCATCTCATTGGCTTCCAGACACTTATACTAGAGATGCTCTTGACTTGTGCCTCTTGGGGATTTTCTTCATCTAAACGTGCAAAGTTAATAATTATGGGAACTGGAACAGCAATATCCACTGCTTTGTTACTGCCCCTACTGTCTGTATTTACCCTCATAGTGGCTTGGCACTATGCAACCCCATTCTGTTCATACACATCTGATACTTCCCTTCTATGACACATGAGCGGGGCTTTAATTCTTCACTCGGGGTTTCCTCCTCTTCTTCCCTCAGCCCTGTCCCCAGATGTCTCCTGTGGTTAACACCTGAGCTTTCTGATCAGTGTTACAGTCTCCCAGGCCCCTACAAGTGTTCCTAAACTGGGATCCAACCATTTTCAACCAAGAAATCTTCCCTGCCTGCCAGCTTCCTGATGCAGCATCAATTTTCTGTTTCCATAGTGTCAGACCATGTCTGAAGCTGGAAGTGGGATCAACATGACAGATGTAGCTGAGTTCAGGCAAAAACCCTGAAAGACTCCAGGTTCCTGCTGCCATAATTAAAAAAAAAAAAAAAAAAAGCAGCCCTCATAGGTAAAAACCCAGTGATCCACATCCTGCTCAGGACAAGTTTTTAAAATCCCTTGAAATAATAACTCATGTTCTCAAATAAAGTGTGGATTTTTATCTTAAAGAAAATAAAAGGTGCTTTAACAAAGAATTTCTAATTTTGAAAGGCTGAAAGTTGCTGTTCAAACAATTCCTCCCTGGCCCTGGAAGGGGCAGCCCTAAGACTGGTTGTTTTACGGTGAAATATCTTCAGTAAGAAGTATTTAGAAAAGGAACCACAATGCCTCAAGACAGACATGATTCAATGATTTCCCAAAACAGAGATTTTAAATAAATATTGCATTACATCTTTCTGGTTTGGTTTTGTTTTGTTTTTATAAGCCATCAGTAACATACATGTAGCTGCTTCCAGGAAGGATGTGCAGGTAGTGAATTATCCATAAGAAATGACCAGGGGCTGAAAGCTCAAAGCTTCCCTCTTTTCTTGAATTACCTGGCTGGCAGGCTATAACAAACATACATGCCACCCACACACTGTTTTAAAAGAGCATTATTAAGGTTGCAAATCAATTCTTAACTCAAAAATGAACCTTAAATCATTTTCCTTGTATGTATGAATTATATAAGTCTTTAATTAAATGAACAGCTAGTACAGTTTCCACCACCTCATTCAGAATGGATAGTGCTCTCCTAATTCAATATTTTGTTCTCTGCTTATTATCTGAAGTGTGACCCCAGGCCTTATTTACAGTAAAAATCTCATTCTGAAGACAGAATTATTAATTTCCTTGTGGCTTCTCCTGTGGGGCTCACCACCACAGGATCCAAGGGATTCACAAACATTCACTCATCTGCCTTCCCAAAACAGAGAGGAGGGGGTGCTGTTATCCTTATTGGTCTGTTAGAGAAGCAAGGCACAGGGACAAGGAAAGTGGGATCTCAGGGGGCACAGCATGAGACATATGGCCTGATCTTGGCTGCAGTTGGGAATGACAGCAGCTTCTGCAAGTCAGAATCCATGATCTTATCAGATACCTGGAAGATGAGAAATGCAAAGTTAATGACTTGTGGGGAAAAGTTTGGCTTCAGTGACCAAAGATTTGTTGAACAGACACCAGGATAGAAGTGAATCCAACCCAGTTAATTTAACCAAGAGACCACCAGTTTTTGTCCTGCAACCTTTATTTTCTAGTATTTTCTTACCCTTTTCATGCTTTGAAAGCACTGAGATAGCAGTTCTGAAAGTGTCTCCTTCATTCAGAGCAGACCCTCCTTGCACTGAATGAGGCAGGGATCAATGGGAAATGTCATCGAGCCGTTAAAATCTGCATGAACACCACTCGGACACAAGAAACAGAACTGAAGTTGCACAAGCAGTCTTAAATTTGGTGATTCCTAATCTTTGCATCATCCTGCAGTTACTTGTTGTTTCATTTCCTAGGTTTTTAAGGTGGCAGCCTGAAAAGGTAGACTTGGCCAAGGGACTTATGGTCCTGGCACCCACATGGGCAATCAGCAGGGCCAGAGCCTCTGTATCACCCTCTCAGACTTCTACCACTTGAGATAACAGAATAACTGGACAGAGGGAGGCTTTGGGGAGGTTGCCTAACATCTTTAAAAACTGTGTGAATTGTGGTTTTTCAAAAGCCTGAAACTTTGCCAGTTCTGGGCAGATTCTCATGGGGAATGCAAAAGACTCATCCCAACCATAGCAGCCAGCCAGCTGTAAAATTTGAGAGTCCCATTAGAAATCAAAGGGAATTGCACCCAGAATTTAACACCAAAAATTAATTCAGTCTTCTTACAAATGACTATTTCACCCTAAATTTCCCCCTTCCAAAAAGGAATAAAAGAAAATAAATGAGATATAAACTAGCAACCAAAATGGAAAATGTTCAGTCCCAACACAGAGTCTTGGGAAAGTCCCAAATAATTGAAACTTAAAATGTTTTAATAGTATTTGTTAGGCAATCTTAAAAGTTATTGTGACAGAGAATGTTTATAAGTTTTTCTTTCACTTGGAGTCAAGACATAATCTTAGAGATGACATGTCACCAGAAGTTATCTTTTACTTGTGCTTTGTTTGCTTGCAGCAATGCAACTGAATCAGAAAACGTGATCCATTTGTCAGGTGGTTTAGTATCTCTGCTTGGCTTTGTAGTGCTTTCAGTGCTCTGATTAAAATGGTGAGAGGAGTATATGCAGAGAAAAACCTCAGATCATTACTACATCTATTCCCACTCCTACTCCTGGATAAGACCTTGAGTCAGCCAATTCCTTTATGGTTTCTAGATAATTGGTTTAATTTTCAGAGGTGTGAAAAGATTACGATTCCCTCATGTTTGACAAGCCCAACTGGAAAACTGCATGTCTTTGCTGCCCAAATAGGAACTGAGCTGCTGAACTGGAAACTCTGCGACTGAAAATGTTTGACCCGGCTCTTGAAATGTTTGAGGCGCTATCTCATCACAGCTGTACCAAAGCCAATGAGAAGTCTGATTACTGTTTGATGCACATCTTTGTGCCTGCAGACTGAGCTGTCTCTTGGCCAGGTAGCTCTAAGGGAGGTGAGCAGCTGGTTTGTTATTGGGTTTTGCCACTGAGATTCCTCCTAAAGAGCAAATGTCACCTGCTGTGGGACACGGCGGAAAGATCAGTCCATGCATGCCCAGGTGCTGCACCTCCCCTTACCCTGTCAGCTGCTTGCCAAAATCACCATATAAACGAGACCCACCCTACACAAAGCAGACAGAACAGGGTGCAGAGGAGTGCCAGAAGGTATTCACAGGTGGAAGAGGTGAACATCTCCCTGGGGGATCCTGTTACTCATTTCTGAGTGTGGTGCTCTATCCTAGCACAGGCTGGGATGCTGCGCTGGATTTCTCTGCAGCCAGAGGGGTGGCTTTCCCAGTGGGTCCCAAACTGTGTGCAATACCAGCATGGGAGTCACATGTAAATGGCTTTGGAGTGAGTAGCTGGAGAGCCCCAGGTTGACTGTTTGGATATTATTTTCATTTACGTTCTTCTCATATGCCAGCTGATTAGTATTTGATGTGTAAAGCATGTTGTTGGCTGCAGTTGGCTGGTAATTGGGTGGGGTTCAGAGAGCAATTTTTAAAGAAATCGTTTGGTATTTTGCGACAGAAATGACAATTTGTTACAAAATCCCTTTTTTATCTCGGTGAAAAATAAGACACTCCCAGATCCAGATTAAACACATCAAGTGTTCTGAATATTTTCCCCAAGATGCAGTTTGCAAAAGTGTTGGAATTTTGAGTAGTAATGGGTTTTTCCCCCCACATTTTCAAATTGTCAGGAAAAAAAAAAAAAAAATTTGATTTTGCCCAGTACTAGCTGGAAGATCAT
Organism: Empidonax traillii; assembly: GCF_003031625.1. NCBI lineage: Eukaryota > Metazoa > Chordata > Aves > Passeriformes > Tyrannidae > Empidonax > Empidonax traillii. The sequence goes on from NW_020955383.1 coordinate 435,571, forward strand.
TTAGACAGATGCTCTGTCAACAACATCCATAGAATTTATTCCCTAGGGTGTTATATCTGTGTTTCTCAAGCTCTACTATATCATAGCTTGCCATACCCTTTGAAAAAAACATAGGTAGACCACTGAATTAATCAAGTTTACTTGATTTTTGCCCACTAGATCTGGAATAAACAAAACAAATGCTAATGTCTTAACCAGAACAACTGCATGTCTCTCTGATGAATTAGGAAAGCCAAGAAGTATGGGAGTTTTTTTAAGCAAGAACAATGGAGAGCTGACATTGCAAAAGGCCTGATAAATGATACTATATTGTTTTCTTTTCAGTGCTTTCCACCATTGCCCACTTGCTTCAAGCCCAAAAGACCAGCTCCAGAAAAGGAAATCTTGATGTTAGTGAATGCAACATCTCCCAGTCGAGCTCAGTGATTTATTTGTTCACTCTATCATTAAACCCCCTCAATCTGGATGCCACGTTCTGTGAAGAGCCTTACCAGACATGTTAGATTATTTGTGAGGAGACTCATTCGTGGTAGTAAAAAGCAAACTTGTGCTAGCAGTGGAATATTTAACTCATCTAAGCACCCAGCAATTTGTTTCCTAATCATCTGAATTGAATCTGCCAGGATGTGCTCTTGCAACGTGATACATGGTTGTAAGCAACCAATGAAATAGTCCATTTTCCCTCCCTCTAAAACACTTGCAAGTTTAGCTCTGTAAAGGTTAAATAATTGGTTTAACCTGATCCCTCTCTGACTCTTCTCTACCTTGTGGGAAAACTCCTGTAAGCTTATTGTAAACATAATTATGCTGTGTGGGCTTTTCATTAATCTAGCAAAAAACCACAAGATGACATCCATCAGATTATTTTTTTTCCCTTTCTGAAACTTGCCTCTACTTGCAGTTGCTGCAAAATGCTTATTTGTATAGTCTGAGCTTTTTTGCAAATGTACTGCAAACTAAATCTTCTCTGCTTTTTACATTCTGAGAATTAAACAGGAGGTGTCCCGGAGTTAATAATAAAGAGTTTAAGGCAGACCTACCTCTGTAGCCATTACACAACCGACAGAAATCTCTCACCCTCCTGTTCCTGGGCTTTGGTGTCAAATAAAGCAGTAATATATTAGGTGAGAATGTGAAATACAAAGACTTGAAGTTACTTTCAGCAGTGATGCTGAGCCAAGGGGCACATTGCACAGTGTCTTGGTGGCAGAGTAGACTCCTGAATTACCGTTTGCAAATTGTCCGGGTGTAAATCCTCTACCTTGCCTATGGGAGGCAGCTGCCTTCCTACACTGGTGTCTAGACCTGGAGACCCAAAATTACTGCTACAGGGAGAAGCAGACAAGTTGAAACCAACTCTGTGGGGCTACCCCAGAGCCAACTGAGCACCCAGTTCAGGTTGTTCTGCAGGGAACCAATGGGACATCTGGGAGCCATTGGCTTCTCCGCCTGCTAAGAACTTTTGGAGAGTACTTTCTGCTTTCTAAAGTATGTGATAAGTATCTAGTGGCTCTTTGGGGATTTGGGGTCAAGGTGTTTGGAAAGCAGTGGCTTATTGTGCTGGGTTTTGTGGACTTTTAGGGCATGTTCATTAAATAAAGGTCAAATCCAAGGTTATCCCAGTTTGCACTTATCTGCAGGCTAGTTAAGCTGTCTTTCTGTGCTTTCTCATTCTCCTGTGAACCACACAGGATTATCCCAATAGCTGGATCTCTACCACAGTCTAGCAGCTGCATGTTGTAGGGCAACTGAGGAGAGACCAGGGCTGGAAACCACGCTGCAATATACGACCCATTTCCCCTCACTATCTTCATCTATTAGGAAAAAACAAGACTGTAACAACCTGTTTTGTTGCCTAAAAGGACATTAAGGGACACAGAAGGATGACATTTTAAAGAGGACTTTAAATAATCCTTTTACATGTGACTTTAAACTAAAAGACAGTAAGTTTAGATTGAATATTAGAAAGAAATTCTTTGGTGTGAGGATGGTGAGGCCCTGGCACAGGTTGCCCAGAGAAGCTGTGGGTGCCCCATCCCTGGCAGTGTTCAAGGCCAGGTTGGATGGGGCTGTCCCTGTTCATGGCAGACAATTGGAACTGGATGATCTTTAAGGTCTCTTCCAACCCAAACCATTCTGTGATTCTATGATTTTTTGATTCTGTAATACACTGAAATAACAGATACAGATTCTTTTTCTCTCTAAAGAGAAGGTGCAGCCAGTGCTTGAATATGTATTATAAAGTGAATTTTTTTAGCATGGCCTTTCACAAACAGCAGAGCTACACTCACATCATCAGGACTCCAGCATGGTTGGGGTGAAGCAGCTCTGATCCCAAAGCAACAAGTGGCTCACTGAGCAGCCCAGCTCTTCCAGCATGCTCACGGATCTGTTTAGGCACAAGCACCACACTAATGAAGCTGCTTGGTTTTCAACTCTGAGCTGGCTCTTGTCCAGCTGAGCAACTGCAGCTCTGTCTGCAGAGGCTGGTGCAGAAAACCCCACAGCTGGTGCTCCTAGGGTGGGAGCAAGGACAGGAGCCCCCTTGTCAGCAGAACCCAATCCAGGTCAGCTGCTGGGGTAACAGTAGCACAGCTGCTGCTTCCAACCCTACATCGCTGAGGTCTAGCTGAAAAGCAGGAAATAAATTTGAAAAATACACTTTTTAAAATCCTACAGTTGAGAGTCAGAGGTTGGGCTGCGGTTGGTACTGAAACAACATCCATATCATCATCTGTAGATGAATGAGAATACGTAGAGGCTGCCATTCTGCCCACACTTACAGTCAAGATGGGTAATGTGGGGGCAGGAAACGATGCACTTCAGGAACTTGTTCTGCAAATCAAGCTATTTAGGTCTCCCATCAAATCCTAAAGCCAGGTGACTCTGGGGTTCAGAGTTGTTAGTGGGAGCTACAGTGCCTGTGAAACAGCACAAGAGGGAAAATTGCTGTTGTGGATTTTATTTTTTTTTTTTTTTGAAGAAATATTGCCAAGCCAAACTAAACTCTTTTTTTCTGGCACAGCAACACACCTTTGAGATAAGGGAGAGGCATAGGTGCTTTATCTTGCCACTGATAAGCTTTTGATATTGTTTGAAACACTATTCTTTGGAATAAGGAATTATAAATGGGAGAGAAGAAATTGCTGAGAAACTACTGGTTGCCAATACTACATTCTCTACCAGGAAATATCTCATGAGCAGAGTTCTGTAGTAGTCTTCTGTGGTAAGATTAAATCCCTTTACGAATTAGTTCATGATAGAGGAGAGAAAAAACTCATTAAATACAAGGATCATGAATTATGCAGGCATCCAAAAGTGAATTCTGAAAGTATATTAAGGGACCAGAGTAGAATTAAACCAATTTTCACAAAATAAAGAAATTATTCATAAAAAATAGGATGCTATTTGACAAGGACAATAGGGAATATTATTAATAAAATATGTAATATAGTCCTCCTGCTTCACTTGGTTTGGCTAAATTTAAATGGAATTACTCTGCTCAGTTCGAGAAAGATGTAGTCCAGTGGCAGAAAACACACAAAAGTTCAACAAGGATGGTAAGAAGGCTAGAAAACATGACCTGTAAGTGGAAGGAATTAAGATTATGTAGAATTTTCTTTAGAGAAGATTGCAGGGAGATACAATAGTGCTCTTCAGATACGTGGAATTAGCAGTAAAGAGGAAGAGCATAAACTATCATCATGTCTAGTGCAGGTAGAACAAGAAGTAATAAGTTTAAATTGCAACAAGAAAGATTTAGGATAGCCTGTGGGAAAAAATGTAAACGTAAATGTAATTAACTGCTGAGATGGATTGCTTTGCAAGGCTGTGGAATCTCCAGCACAGAAGGTGTTCAAGAACAGGTAAAACAAGCATTTGTTGGGAATAATACAGCTATCACTTACCTAAGGATGGTTTCCCACAAAAGACTAGATGACCTCTCAAGGCTCCTTCCATCCTTTAATAATTTTGAGTGGAGGATAGGATGTAATATGTTAACTAGAGCACTGTAAGTATGAAGCAAAGCTGTATGTAAGAATATTCTTATTTCTGCTATTCATGTGTGACTTTGGTTAAAATAGTCTTTTTTCTACAATAATCTTCCTTAAATTTTAATTGCTTATCCTAGGAGTTATTGTATTATATTTCTAAGTATTTTTGAGTCAAAGAATTATTCAATGCAGGTGTTCATATAGCCAATTATGTATTCCTTTTTCTTGGGATAGTAAAACATCACGTAGGATATAAAATAACATGAGAAAGTTACCAGAAGACAATCATTATTCCTTAAAATTCCCACTATCCTGAATAACGATTTCATAGGAAGACTAAGGAGTTCTGTATTTATTTCCACTTAGAGAAAATTTTTCTATTAAAAATTCAATTGAGAAGAACGGGTTAGCTTTAGCTCCTCGATAATACTGTTCATGTCTTCGATTACATTGCTTAGTTCTTCAGTTTCTCTTCTTGAAAATGCAACTTAACAGTACTGCACTGAGAACACTGTAAAATGTCATTGTGCCATAGCAACTACTCAAATAGAAAGAAGATGGTACTTGGCCCTTGGCAGAAGTGCAGGATGCAAAAGGCTATTCATTTTTATAATATTAAGCAGGACATGACTTTAGTACCGGAGATATATGTATATAAATGCCTTAGCTGAGCATTGGTATCTAACCATGTTCCTTAGATGAACTGAATATGGTCCTTCTATGTGTGATCTGGAGTACATGACATAAATGAAATTCCTCTTCCTCTGAGGACTGATTGCATATTTGAGTGACTGATTACTGTGCAAACAGAAAGAGATGTCACAAAAAATCCTGCCCTGAACAGTCATGAAGAGTGACTCCGAGGAGCAGAGCAGATGCCAAACATATTGCTCTGCAGATCTTTTCCGTGGTTTCTTTTCATTTTGGATGCAGTACTGGTAGATTATACTTAGCATATATTTTGAAACTAATTAAGTTTGACTGTTTATTATGTATCTACAAAGGCAAATGTCTAATTTCCACTTTTTAATATTCTGATTTCATATTTTCCTTAGCATATTGCTAGTGAAAGCACTTTAACTAGAAAGATTATGACACACCATCTCAAAAAATGAAGATGAGGGTGATTTTTTTTTTCCCCCACGCACTTGCAGCACTTTTTTCCATAAACTGCTTTGGATTGAAAAGCCTTGTCTTTGGGACACGTGCCACAGGGCAGAAGGATAAACCAAAATCTTCCTTGGCTGCTCACATAGCATGTTGCAGGAATCCCCTATATCCTTCAGGACAGAGAAGAAAACATTGAAACAACGTTTCAAAAGAACTAAATCCTGCAGAATGTGCTGCCCCAAAATGAACCTCCCCTAGAACGGCTTCCTAGACCTTAGAGGTGTTCAGTCACAGGTTTTCATAAGCACCACTTTGATGCCCCAGGTTTTGCCTTAGATATTGGCTGTAGATACCGCTGGCTTTTGGATTGTGGTTTTAAGGCAGACTGGGCTTTTTGCACTGACTTTATTGGTCATGGGATCGGGCACTTTAAGAACAAATACAACTTTCTAAGAGTTTAATTAAACCAATGCACGTGGGCCCAGACCATCTCACAATGAGTCTGCAAAGGTGAGGTGTGTAGGCAATTAGATCAGGCTCCCTTACGCTGTCAACAGATAATCTCTCTTTTCTAAATGATATAGGAGGCACTGAAGGAGAATACCTGCATACAGCATACAGGTAGGATGAACGTACCTATGTAATACCTGTGCAGCTGAAACCCCAGCTAGCAGCTGAGACATAGAATCACCGAATGGCTTGTGTTGGAAGGGACCTTAAAGATCATCTTGTTCAAAACCTACAGCCATGGGCAGGGACAGCTTCCACTCGACCAGGTTTCTCACAACCCCATCCAACCTGGCCTTGAACACTTCCAGGCATGGGACAGCAATCACGGGGGATGCTACTGTCTCTCTGAAGTAGACATAGATGAATGCTCTGGAGGAACTTAAAGTTGCTCTGTAATGCTTTTGCTGGTCGTGCAATAAGCTATCATAGAAATAAATGTTTCCCCAGTGCTGAATGCCTTTAAGATATGACAGGCCCTGTGATTTGTTAATATTTACTATTTTGATTAGTTTAATACTTTAACAGATACAGGGAGGATTGGGGGGGAAAATGACATCCAGCCATAGTCAGAGATGAAAGATGCTGTAATTTAAAATAAGAAATATTGTCTCGGACCCATTGCCTTTAGCTTCTGTATTACCTCTTAAGGCTTATCCTTTTGTGAAATCCTTTCCATAAATTAAATACCTTCTCCACCAACTATAAGAAGGAAAAGATGATTTTGAAAGCTGTTCTCCACTGTAAGTCATGCAGAAAGTGTGTGTTCAAACTGCATACAAGGTTGTGTGAGACCAGGAGCTAGGTGCTTTAGGGCTGCAATATATTGGTGCTGATCCTATCATCTCTGTAATACTTTGAACATTTTGAGCTAGAGAAAGGCAAGCTGTTTTGGCTTTTTTTTAAATGCAAATGCTTTAAAAATTAACTGTCATTTATAATACTGACCAAGCAGAGTTTTCTGGTTAATAAAAAAAGTCCTGTCTTCCTCTAACATATTGATTGCTCTCAAGAGTAAACCAGTTGAATACTCCCTTATCATCAGCAGTGAAGTCATCTAAATTTTGCTTAAGGATGCTCATACTATTTGCCTTCAACTCCTTTGAATCAAAATCCTTCCTAGCTATTTATTCTTTGACTAAAACAATGCCTCCTTCAATTCTTATGCTGATGTCATCTGAGGCATTCAGGATGTGCTTACAGAAATCGATGGGTTAAGCCTCACTATGACCCTAAAAAACAGAGAATTATTATATTTCTGACTTGGTGGAGTGGGGAATTGAGATAGAGCAAAAAAATCTCTTTATCCAAAAGACAGCTACATATGGTCTTTACAGTGCAAAGCCTTAGCAAAGAGTCATTATTTGCTTTCTGGGCTTCAAGTCCATGTTCTAGTAGTAATGCAGCACTCTGCCTCCCCTATGTAATACTTTCCCCTCTTCCTTCAAACATCCATCCTTGAAACTCCTGCTTAGTGTAAATGCACCATAATCCTTAGTTTCAATATTTCATTCAAGTCATCCCATAAACAGATACTTTCAAGAGTAAATAATTCCATTTTGAATCACCCCCTTTTGTGTGTGAGTCATTCTTCCCACATATCCTATTTTCAGTCAGATGCTTTGTACTTTCCAACTGAAATGTACCTCTTGTCTCAGTAATTATTTAGGAATCAGTATCTGCTTTCTATATATTAGTCAAGGAAAAGCTTCCAAATATTCTCAGAAGCTTTATTGCGTTTTCATCACAGCCAGTTCAGTGGCAAATCTGATTTTTATTCAAATAGGATAAGCATGTCAAGTTTCTAATCCCCATACAGTCTTTACTGCAGTCCTATGATATTTATTCAGTTTATCCCGTGTTTCCACTGTTTTCAAAAAGCACTGAATCGGGCAGGGATAGAGCTGAGATTTTGGAACAGATTTTCACTGGCATAAATAGCAGTGAGGTGCCGAACTCTGAGACAGTTCACACGCACAAGTGATATGGCTGTTCAAAGCCTTTGGGGATTTGAAAGTCTCTTCCCAATGCCCCATGCAGTCAAACTACAAGCTCCACACTTACTTGTGGAAAGTGTGTCTGGATGAGGTGGCAGTGCTGAAGGAAGTGTGTGGTGCAAACTTGCACCTGAATTTGCTTCACAGCAGCTGCCCCGTGTAGAGAAGCCTCTGAATATATAGCAAAGGTAAATAAATTTCAGTGTGTTCACCACTCTGCTGTTTGCTGTTATCATATTAGACTGGAGATTAGAGTTCATAATTAGGTTCTTGCCATCCTGTTGGCAACCTCTGGGTGTAAATATGATGTTTTCAGTGCCTATATGAAACAGTACACCATGGTCCTTGCAACATTCAGTGAAACGATTGCCCCACGTCCTGCTTTCTGTGTCCTGCTTTCTGCTCTGTTTTGTTTCTAAGGGGAAGAGAATTCACTTAAATCTTGGAGTTTTGGGAAAAACATAAGAATTTATCAAATTCAGCAGGGTAACAGGATCCTTTTCCTGTAACCTGAACAGCTATATGGGATTTTGACAGCTAGAAGGGAAATGATTTCTCTCTTCTTTAAGCCTGTCTCTGATCTCCGGCTCATTGAAGCTTTGAGTGCTTCAGGTAGGGGATTGATGTCAGAGTCTGTTCCAGGAGCAGCCTGCAGTGACTGAAAGGACACTTGGCACACTCATGTGTGTCCTTCCCCATCAACAACAATGGAGCATCCTCAGCTCAGGTTGGCCTTGGTGACTCGGCCCCACAAAATTCCCTCCTCTATTGTCACATGTGGGCAGGAAGGGCTGACTGTGGAAGTCAAGGTCAAATAATTCTTTGGCACCACTTACCAGGTCCTTTTGGAACAAAAGAGACAGAAAGAATTGTAGAATCATAAAGAAGCCCCAAGTCTGCCTGAATTAAGAACAGCAGGGTTCAGTATTTGGTACTCATTTGGAGAGATGGGAAAGTGAAATAAGATAGCAGAGGCAGATATGCAAAAAATTGCCTTTGGCATCAGGGACTCAACAGATAATGAAATGTAGCTCAGGAGAAATGTGAGCAGAGGGAATTTGCTTTAGCTTACAGCTGAGGGTAATTTGTGGGTGTGGTGTTTGTACATCTGAGTCCACCTGACAATAGTCTACAGCTTTCCAGGCCTCAGTTGTAACCACACAATGTCCTGTAAACATGAAGGTCTAAGAAAGATAGTAATAGCCCAGCTGAGTGTTTCTAGAGCCTGTCGGTGTGTTACATGTTTGATACCCACAAGTAATACTTAGAGTTGGCATCACCTTAGTTCAGGTGAGACAAGGACAGTGTAGGCTGAATAAGGGAGTCACTCCTTGCCCCACTGCCAAGGAGAGGTGATGTCGAGGATTTACTTGATCAACCAGGATTTTGGTTGATCGATCCATTTTCAACAAATATCTTTTTTATCAGCAAATCCTGCCTCTTCAAGTTCTTTGTTGAATATGTGTCCTTTCTGATCACAAATAGGTGAGGGCAACCGATGTCCGCCCAGCGCTCACAGCTACTGCTTGAGCTGTGCTGAAATCCGTGTTCACAACCAAGATTTGAACCTGCACTTTGCTGTTTCTCCAGCAAGTTTCCTTAATTATTTAATTGCTCTGAGTTTTAATTTTTTTTCTTTTTTTTTGCCAAAAAGTTGTATTTGCTCAGCTTGATTTGCAAGGGCCCTGCTGTTCAAGTACCTGTGGGGGTGTTAGTCCTCCTACAACCCAAGAGCTGCTTATATGGAAAGGAATATATACTAGGAAACAAACAAACAAAAAAACCCCCAACCTTTAGCAAAAGAGAAAAAGACTGAAGGATTTAATAAAAGTGACCCAATGAACTGTGTGAATCCGAGCAAGTTCCAGTCACTTCTTCAGGGTCTGGAGGGGAGTTGAAATTTGCAGAAGAAACACTCTCCTGACAGCTGGGCTCTCCCCGCAGATGGAGCGCAAAGGTGCAGGGTATGGATCTCATCAAAGGCAGACGCGACCGGGAGCCTCTTTGGTTTGTGCTCATTCATGCCTTGCCAGTTCTGCTCACTTTGATGATAAAATTCCTTCTCGCTGCAATTTCAAGGAAATGGGGAGAAAACACACAAAATACTTCGGAGAATGTCACTAAGGCTTTTAGAACAATTTTCTGTTGAGGAGGCGGTGTTTTGTCTCTAAGGGAGATTCGCGGTGTTTCAACCAATGCTAAATAAGAAACTAAACCAACCTGTCACTAAAAGTAAAAAGTTGACTCATGTTGACATTTGAGCCAAAACTCATAACAGGCCTTGGGAAGAACAGCTAAGATCTCTTGCATCTGCTTCCTATCTGGAGGTAGAGGTTATTAACATTTTCTTTACTTTGGACTAAGATTTAAAAAAAAAAAAAAAAAAGATGAATTAACACCAAAAAGATGAAAGTGAATTAAATATAGCAAGTCTCCTCATACTTATAATGTCTCTCACAGAGAAGTAAACTCTCTGTAAAGCTGTTAATATTTCCACAGAATCATCCTTAAAACAATGCTTGTTCTTAAAACCTTTATTAAACCTATTCATAAGAATTCTAAGTATTCATAGTGTTAAGCGTGGTGAACTTGGGAAATGCTAAGAATTCTGCTCCAGCAGCATTCACTGTTCGCAACAGCTAAAATAACAACACCCAAATTCATGGAAAACTCTGATATAGAGACAATTTTCCTGACCCTGTATCTGCGACAAGCTGGCCACTCTTCCATAGAACTTTTCACATCCCTCCAAACTGGTATTCCAGACCTTTAGGAAAACACCCCTCTAAGACATCTGGCAGGGGGGAAAAAAGAAGGACAACCATATCCACCAGATTTTAAAGGTTAGAAAACACAGCAGATCTACTAAATCCTGGAATACGTGACCACATGATGCTAACAAGCTGTCAGTCTCCGAGCCTTGGTTTCCCAAACTCTGTTGGAGGTGACTGGGACTCATTTCCAAAGCTTTCAGGTGGGATGTTTTATTTAATAGGTTTTGTTGCGTGGGAACTGATTAAGACCAATGATATGATAAGGTCTGCCACTTCATTGGGAGACTGTTTGACTTAACAAATGTGAGCTCAGGCACTGCCAAGTACTATCAGAGGGTGAAATCGATGTATCAAAAAGCCCCACCAAACCTTATGTTATGGAAATGCATGGCAGGATCTGGCTGGATCAGAATCTGCTGGACCCAAAGTGAGAGTCACATGGTGAGGTTTTGTGGTTATCATTATGCAGAGAGTCGGTCTAGGTGATCTGAATGGTACCTCCTGGCCCCAGAAGATATTAAACCCAGGGATGTTTTGATCTCTGGGCTGTTTAAAATGGTATTTCTTGTGTTTGTTTTCACACTGTAAGTGCAAGGCATTCACTTACACTCGCATTAGTGAGCTCTTAGCTGCCCTAATCAAGATCCTACAAATGTTGTCTTTGGGAATGGGGCTAAATACATTCATAAACTTTTGCAGGAGCAGGCATTAATTAGAGCAACCCTTTCTAAAAGGACTGCATTTGATTAAATTAATTATGTTTCTTTGTATTTAATTAATTCCATGCTTCAGGGTTTCCACTGGATGCCTAGAGAGGCCAGGAAGATTTTTTTTCCCACCTTTGATGAACAACTTGGCTGCTGATTTTTGGTGTTTATTTTTTCCCTATTTTTCTCAGATTCATCACAGATTGGTGGCAGTCTGACAAGGGACAAGGGGTCAGGTGCACTGTTGCTTCCCTCTTGACTTCTTTTTCCTCCTGTGCTCAGGTTTAAGCCATTCATCAGTTACAGAGCCAAGAAAATCTTCTCCATATCATATTTGCAACAGCTCTGTGCGTTGTCTGGATTCCTCGGGCGTTTTCACCTGGCCATCGTCCTGTAATTGAAGCTGCCAAAACCAGCGTCAGTGGCTCAAGTCTCTCCTGGGCTCATCCTGTGCAATTCTATAGTTTTAAGGTTGTTTTGCTTTCTTGAGCTATAGATCTAATTTTTTTGTTGTTGTTTTTTGCTGGGTGTTGGGGAATGTAGCCAGTGATGTTTGGATTTGTGCATAGAAAAGGCCCTTAGGGGACCTCCCAGGCTGAGCATCTGTTACCTCTTTGCTCACAGGGGAGTAGATTAGGTTATCCAGGTGATGTTCTCCAATCTGACATCCCTGAGATAACTGAGCATAAAGTCAGACTTTGAAATTATTTTATGCTTGTCATTCTTGGGACAAATGCACATAGCAAATGGTAAACTCCGCCAGTGACAACTAGCCACAAATTTTTAAGGAGATTCTAATGCAGGGCTCAACAAAGATAGATGCTGTATTTATGCAGTGACAGGCTCCTACTACACTTTCTAACATCCACCATCCTGTGAAAGGCTTTAACACTGCAGAGCTGTACCTGGCTGTCATGTTGCAGAGGCAGAGCTCAGGGCAGATCCCAGCTCTGGGAGCCAAGGATGGAGGATGGGATCTCTTTATGGCTGGCATGAAAACATGCTGGAGACCAATGCTTTCCCTCCCTCCAGTTGACAGGGCTGCTGCTAAGTGCTCAGCTTGAAACAAAACCTTGTGTTGATAGCGGGAATAATAAGGTACCCAGGCATGGACAGGGATTTGTGGTGATCATAATTAATTAGGACCATGACAAAATACTTTGTTCAGAAAGTACGCAAAAAACCCTAGTTCTGCATTGAATCTAATATACAGAACACAAAACACAGTGCCTTTTTTTTTTTTTTAAATCATGTTGTTGACCAGAGGAATTTTTTTTTTTTTATGTACATCAACACAGGGGAAGATATGTTCAGAAAATCCCAGAGGAAAAGCCAGCATCCAAGACTACCTTGGGCACGAAGAACAGAGGGATGAGGTTGCAGAAATGCCTTAAAATCTTTCTGAGTCTGTATAGAACAAAGCTTGATTCAAATTGGGGCAACTAAGGCTAAAACCATTGCCTTTAGACTGAGGAGCAAGTGCCTGAGCCTCAGGGCCCAGGTCTATGCTCTGATTGTCTGGGAGACATAAGGAGAGGGCAGCATAGGTCCTCAGCAGTCCATTTTTCTGGGTTCCGCCCTGTTAGCTGGAAACTGGCAGTTTATCAGGCAGGTCTTGCTCTGAGTTAAGTCCAGGAGCAGTGCTACTAAACCTTCCTTCTCAAAATCCTCCTGCCTTCAGGTAGGCAGGATGACGGAAATGTTCTGACACAAGTGCTCTTTGCTTTAGCTCACAAATTGGGTTGAGATTGCAGATTCTGTGATGAAGCTCAGTATGGACTGTTATGTTCTGGGGTTTGAGATCAAAGGCTGTGTCTCTTTTCTGTCAGAAATATTGATCTGGGGAGGAAGGAAAATGATTGCTGTTAATGCATCATGTCAGGTGTGACTTGCAGGGCTTTCGTGTTCTTAGGATTCTTTATCCAAAACAAGTTCAAAGTAAAACAAACAAAAAAAATTTCCTGGCTCAAGTGAATTTTTTGCAATAAGGTTAAGGACAAAGATTTCTTATTGCCTGGGCTAAGTTGTAGAATTAAATTCCCCAGGAATTAAGGAATATCACAAAACTCATCATCCTCTGCCGAAATGCAAGGCATTTTCCTCTGAGCTACCTCCTCTAACACAGGACTCGAAAATATTCCTCGAGAAAGCAAAACCCCCTGTTGCACACACTTGTCTCCTGGCGGAGGAATGAGACAGAGCAGACAGCAGATGACAAATGCCAGTCACGGCTCTCGACGGGCTCCTGGGAAGGGGTCACACGTCACAGTGGGGAGCCCAACAAACACACACACAAACATGCCAACACAGGGCCTGTCAGCCCAGCATCACACAAACTTCATACCAAAGCCAGGAGGGGATTTTGTCTCAGTAACATAATGCCTCTTACTCACAGACTCAGCATTTGTTGTTTTAAAACTCTCGGAGGTTTTTGTTCGGTTTGTCGCGTTTAACTTTTTCCAGTAAGTTTTAAAGGGAAAAAAGTATACAAGAAATTCCTTTCTTTTAACAATGCTGTCTCCTTTTTTAGACTTGCAGCTGAGGAAGGGTGTGTTCGAGGAAGAGAATGCCAGTTTCTTAGGAAAGCTTTTATTTGACAACAACAACAACAAAAGCCCAACCAAAACAAAAGTAAAAAAACTCATGGGTAAACAGTCCGGCACAACAAATCAGAAACTAAACAATAACGTCAGTCAAACAACAAAAAAATATTGTCATTCTTAAGTAAAAGCTACAGATAGAGAGAGCCAGATGCCAAACTGATTTTATTATGCCTCTACTTTAGCATAAATAGGCAACTGTCAAAATACAGCATCTTGTCATTCGACAAAGTGAAATTCTACTAAATTGAATCAAGTTGAACAGAGAGACGACTGTAGTTTAGACAGGCACTCCCTCCCCTTCTGACATTGTGGGCCTGCTTGGCAGAGTGCTCAGGTTTCAAATGAAAGAAATGTGTTGGAATAGAGCAAGTGATGAAAAAAATGTCCTTAACAGGAACTTCATTAATTAAAACCCAAGAGGCTGACAAGCCTTGAGCTAATATCTTGCAGTGTTGGGGTGAAGGGTATATATTACTCGGAGCTACAAGCCAGATTTATCCCTATTATCAGGACTGGTGGAGGTTTCTACTGTAATTTAAACAGTATTCACTGTTGGAAAAGAAAAGAAAAGAAACACAACATCAATAAAACTGAGCACGTCGCACTTCTGCTAACCTTAGGGCAGTGCGCAGCTCTCATAATTTATAAAAAGCTAGGCTATCAGTTTTAGGGTGTTATGCTGGGGCACATCACCAGAGTATCTCTCAAAGCACCTAAAGCAGATTAGCCCTGCAAGTAGATTAGCCCCAGAATGGCTTCACAGCAGTTTTCATGGACTTGTTGACTTCCTCTGGCATTTGAATATTCACCTCAGACAGGATAGTGTCTCAGTTTGTTTGTCCATGAGTTTTGAGTTTTTCTTAGCTTTCTACAACTAGATTTGACTTTAGGCTGGTCGAAAGGTAGTTAGAGGGGCATTTTGAGCATCTTGCTTAAAATAAAAGAAGAGATGTCAAGGAAGAAGATTTCCTGAAGATCAGATGTACCTTATCTTCTGTAAGACCTATAAAGCAGATTTTAACTTCAGTTTTTAAAGTTGTTCTACCTGCCTTAATGCTGCATGGTATTTTTTCATTGTGGTGTTCCTTTGTCTCTGAATGTTTGTCTGAATTTTTTCCATGCCACACATCTCCCTTCAAGCTGGATCTCTATGGAAAAATCATCAAAATGTTTCAACCCTTTGTAAGTACAGAACCCAGAACAAAGACTTGCTTCTGTCAAGCAAGACTTGAAGAGAGTGAGTTGAGGGGAATTAAGGCAAAGACCTAGAAGTCGGATGAAAAACAAGAACAATTAAAATAGGAGCTCCATTGTGAAATGGCTCAGGTGTGTCCTGATGGAACCTGAAAGCAAAGAGATAGAGATACTGGTAGAAAGTCACACTCCTGGGCATGATGTAGTTGCATGAACCAGGCTTCATGTTTTCTGTAACCTGCATCACTTTTAATCTAATTTCAGGATGTGGTGATACTGAATTATTGTGATAAGGAAGAAAGAACGCCCATCTTTTCAATCAGAGAGTCTTTCTTTATTTATTTATTTCATTGAGTTCCTGTCCTGTTCACTGACAATGATCCAAAAGCAGGGAAATACCACATGTGATTGGGAAACATGAAATGGACATTTTTCACTGAGGACAATTGAATGGACAGAGCAGGGGTTAGGGTTAGCACCTCACTCACTGTGCTCTCTGCAACAAAGCAAATGAAAAAATCAATAGACCTTGCAACGAATCTCCCATTGCCTTGAGCATCTGTGAGATTAACAGGAGGTAGAGAAAGAAGAAAAAAAAATTTAGAATTGCAATATTTCAAAGGAGATCATAAAAGAAACTGGTTTGTTATCTTTCCTTTTGACATAGGAGGGAGCATATTTTTAAACAAAACCCTCAGCACCTAAAAATTTCATCTTTTCATCAGAGACTAACAGACCTCCCTTCCTTTCCTTCTACTGGTCAGTCCCAGCCAAAGACCAGAGTCCAACACTCATGTTCAATAGAACACATGGGATAAAACAATGCACGTGCTAGGCTACCAAACAACTGGTAGCAATCAAGCTATTGAATTCAGGGGAGTAAAAGAAAAGGAGTTTGACCCATTTGCCAAAGCAGTAAGAAAATGTGCCCAAGGCTTTTGCAAAAAGAAGATGAAAAAAGGCAATTAGAAAATTTTATTTTGCTAAACAGAAATTGCTTACTAATACCAAGCTCTCTTCGGGCCAGAGGAAACAGCCTGATGCCTCACTCAGGCTAACAGCACTTTTGCAGACCTGTTTATCTCATAGACTTCACCTTCAGCTGTCTGGCAGTTCAAGAAACCTAAATGAAAGTGGTCTAACCATCGAACAAATGATTCCAACTAACTTCTCCATCCACCAGTTTAGGCCATATGAAGGTTTGCATCCAGATCTAGAGACAGCTCACAACCTATGCTGGAGCCTATGCTCCATTTAAAACTTCCCTTTGCAGCAGAGAGCAAAACATGTCTTTTTTTTTCATTATTAGAAAAAATATAAGATTCTAGTTTTGTCTGACAGGTGAAGTGAAAGTCTTCTGCGTGGAATTACATCACAAAATTCTGGAGTACTTCATACATCACTTCTAGTGACCCCATATTTAAAGAAATTTTGAAAGGCAAGCCTCAAATTACTGGAAATCACTTTCAATGAGAAACTCAATCTCAATTAAAGTTCTTCATTCCATGGAGTTTATCAGAAAGATAATTGAGCAGTGATGCAATTAGATTCTGTGAAAATGTTATCAAGGAGGAAAGACCCAGCATACAACTGGTCTTTAATCAATCAGAGAAAGGGATAATGGGAATGAAAGCCTTAAAAATTACAAATGGAAATATGACAATGGAAATGATTATTCATTATCACAAACTTTAAGGAAAGCAATGAAATATTCACCTGTGGAAATTTTCAAGGGGCTATAAAAATGTCAAAAATATATTTCAACCAATACAGTATTATGGCTTTATCAAACAAAAATTATTGGAATATATGGCCAGGTTAGTGGGGATAATCTGGTAGGTGCATCTCCATATTAAATATCTTTTCCTTGCCTTAAATTCACTACTTAAATTAATCTACTATGGTGTCCCCGTCCCAACCTTGAGCATCTATGAAACCACAGATTTATTCTTGGCACGATGAGCACAAGGTTGAGGTGCTTTGGCACAGCTGAGGGTGGTGAGGCCCTGGCATAGGTTGCCCAGAGAAGATGTGGCTACCCCATCCCTGGAATTGTTCAAGGCCAGACTGGACAGGCCTTTAAGCAGCCTGATCTAGTGGAAGGTGTCCCTGCCCATGGCAGGGGGTTGGAACTAGGTGGTCTTTCAGGTCCTTTCCAACCAAAAACATTCCTTGATTATGGTATTAAAACTGGAAATAAGTTGCACGAATCGAGTTTAAAAGTCAATGCAGGCTATGTATGGCTTTTGTACACAATGCCCTAAATGAGCTGAAAGGGGGTTTGACCGCTCTAGAAGGCTGCTGATGCCGTCAGCCTGTGCAGATCTTCTCTCTGAACTGAAAACACACAAGAGCAAACTGCGATTTATCAGCATAAAAGCACTGCCAAGGGAGAAATGAAGATCTTCCCAGTCTCTCACATAGAGCCTTTGAATTCAGTCTGTCTTCACAGAAGTAATATTAAGTGATCTGAGGAGGCTGCCTTGCAGTCGTTCCCAGGCTTCTTTGTGGAGTAGCTGGCAGGAAAGATGGGAGGGAAACGGCAGAGAAAGGTGAAAGATAAAAGAAAAAGTTTGAAGTGAAATGTTCCACTTATTAAACTGACTAAAGTTCACCATCTGTGTAGAGCGTGTTGAGAGCCAAGGAATTTGCATGTTACAGTGAACCGTTTATGAAATACACAAATATGTATATAAATATATTATACTAAATTTTCTTGTAGTTGGGGGGTTTTAACAGTAGAAGACCCCATTTACACTAATTTTCATAACATTACAATAATCTTTTGCTATAAGGAATCAACAGACTCCTAAAAATTCTTAGGATTTCAGAGATGGTTTCTCAGGATTACATGTAACATACTTTTTAGCATTCACTCGTAGCTTTCATTTCACTTCCAAAATGGAGCTTTTTTTTCCCCTCCAAATACTCCCCCCATAATTTTTAACATTTTAGCATCCTGTTTGTTTTTTTTTTTTTTTTTTGTAATTGGACCATACAATATATATTTGCTTCAGGAAGAACATTGCAGATGAAAATGTTCCACTTTACTGCACAAAGTGACCTTCTTAATCCTTTTTGACCCATAAAGAACAAAATCCTTGGGAGTGCCAGATCACACTGACATCTCTCTGGGTTTTCATGAGGAAGCTCACTTTCCATCTTAACTTCGTGTGAAAGGCTTTGGATTTGCAACTCTCGAGATGAGAAGCTGGAGGCTCAGCTGCTGTAATGTAATAGATAATGGCATGAGATGAAGTTCTGCAGCCATCAGGTCACTTAATGGCAGTTTGTGTGCATAAAGAGAGAAAGAAGAGAAGTTGCCCAGAGGTATCTTGCTCCTGTGCCTTCTCTTTCAATATTTATCAGTCTATCTGCATGTACAACTGTAAATTATTCTACCCCCTAAACACCCACTCAGTCCTCAGCTAAACTTTCTACACTTCTTTAAGGAGATCATGATGGCTGTTCAGTCCTGTTGAACCCATGAATTCTTCTGCCTCCTCCATGAAAATAGAGCTCAGGTTTTGGTGAATAAAACGTATGGAGGTGTCTGCCCTGGTCTGGCACTTTCAGTACAGAGTGATTGGATCAGGATGAGCAGAGCAAAATGGAGAAATGGTCTGAAAAACAGGGTGCAATCTAATAGAAGGACATGCAGAAACTGAGATGGAGTATGAGTAATCAACTGCTCAAATAGAAGATGAGGACTGGCAGCTTTATTGAAAAAGGTCGTGTTACAGTGGATCAGAAGTTAAGTGAATGTATGTCAGTGCTGTCATGCTTTCAATAAAAAATAGGCTAACACAATAAAGTTCAGGGTAGTCCACAAGATTTTGAAGCACCCACCCCTCCTGCTCTCTTCAGTATTTGCATGTCCCCAGCTGAGATACAGCATCCAGTTCTGACACCTCTCTTAGGGAAGAGTATACACTGACCAGAGAGAAGCTGACCAGAAAAGCAATGAAACTCACACAAGGATGGAAGAACTGCTAGAAAACCTGGGCTAGGAGGAAAACTGAAAGAACAATTTTTAAGACAATAAACCTGCAACAGCTGCTGAAGGTATCTTCTATATATTTCTGTTTACATGCCGTGTCCATGAAACATGTTCACTTTCTTACTTTAACCAAAACACATGAATACATTTCTCTCTGCCCCCATCAGTGATGACACCCAGGGATTCATAGAGTCGTGGGTCTCCTCGCTCAGCCTCCTCCAAATTTGGCTTTGACCTCCTCATCTCAAGCCTTCAGACAGCTCGAAACCTGTCAGCCAGCAGGTCAGGGCTCTCCAAAGCTTTACAGCTCCTGGATAAGGAGTTGGCTGGTCCCTGGCTGCTGTGTACAAAACAATCTGGGTTTAGGAATCAACATGTAGATGATTTCTTCCCTCTGTACAGCAGCATCTTCCCAGCTAAATTACAAGAGCTCTTATTTAACTAAGATTGCAGGAAAGTAGTCAGCTACAAACTGTAAATGCAGATCCATTGCCTTTTTAGCTCCAGGAAACAGCAACTGCTCATCTTTAGGGCCATAAAATTCACTATTAATAAAAACATACACTTTCCTAAAAGGAGCTGTCATTTGGTGGACCTGAAATAGCATCTGTCTGAATAGGCAAAAGCACAGGTAACTGGGATCCAGCCTCTGCCACGGGTGTAGCATTTGAAGTAAACCAGCCATTGATGCTCACTGACTATGAATATATCTGTGATTTACTGGATTTCCTCTGCACCACGAAAAGTAAAACAGGTAAAGGTTGGAGGACCATGTGCACTTCCATTGCAACACTTACTGTTGTGCTAAGCAAAGGCACTAATGGTGAAAAACCCACAAACAAACAAACCAACCCCCAAAAGGATGCATTTTGATAGCAGATATTTGATGTAGCGAGAAGTGTACAAACATATGCAGACAGATACACGGAAATGGGTCAGTTGTGGACACTGCCATTCAAAAACCTGGCTATGATTGACCAGTGAGTTCAGAATAATTTGCAAAAAATTGTTAAATAAGTAATCATTAATATGGAATAAATCCAAGGGAATTGTGGAGGACAAAAAATGAGATAGGACTTATCGGTTACATATTTTTGTGAATTATTAGCCTGCAGTCTGCACAGAGCAAACATATCTTATAAAAGAAACTAATTTTCCTAGGAAAGAAGTCTTAGGGTAGACTTGAATCATAGTGAATATTCCAGTTGCTCAAACTGATTATATCTCCATTAAAACAATTCAAGCCTCTGTTTAATTTTTTCAGCTATAGTTATTATTACTGAGAACCGTGACTCCATATATGTACCCATGTAACAATCAGATTATTGACATTCTAGTCCCCTTAGTATTTAGGCAATATCTCCAATGGAAAACTTCTCTTTGAGGTGATGGAATGTTAGATCAGACCTTACTGTCATGAGCAATCCATGCAATGAAGCCAAACACAAAGGAGTTCTTTTTTAAAAATACGTTGAATGAATCATCTGTGAGCATTGCAAAAACTGAATAAAGGTGATATTTGGAGAAGAAAATACACTGTTTTGTCTCAAATGCAACAAACATGTTCATCAACCCACTTTATGGCTAGATATGTGCATCTACACACACATAAATGCATGCACAGAGACAGGTACGTGCACACACATATCTACATGCATATAAATAGTTTTATGGCAGGTGTCTCCAAATGGCACTGTTCCCACAGAGTCTCCAGTTCTTTTTCTTGGCATGCAAGCAGACTTTTCTGCCATGTAAAGACATGCTGTTATGCTTTTATGAGTTTTAATTTTCTGGCTAATTGTTGACAGAAGATCATGAAATCTCAGGGCACCCAGTCAACCCTCAGACTGCAAGGGAAAGTGAGGAGCCCAGACACACTTAGCAGCTCTTAATGACTTGTTGAATCTGAACTTCTGTCAACTCTGGCCTTTATTTTTTTCCCTGAATTTGCGCTTGGAGCTGTTTTCCATGTTGAGACATCTTGGGAGCCAACAACCAGCATGAAAGGAAGAGTTGCTCTGCCCATCCTTGTAATCCCCTCTCTACAGGAGAGGTGCAGACATCTAAATAAAGAAAATTGCACTTTGTATGTCACCAGGCTCCTCATCCATCATGTTGCTCAGCCAAAATATATGTATATATGCCTCCAGTGAGCTATCTATGGGAGGATAGAAGAGAGAGCAGGAGGGATTGCAAAGTCTGCCTGGTTTCTAAGAAAGAAATGGACTTCCAGCACAGGAAAAAAAAAAAAAAAAAAGTGTTCAGATTAGAACACCACAGCCCTTTCTGATTCATTGCCTTGGAGAAGTGAGAGCAGCTCTGGCATATACCTCTGTTATTGTGTGCCAGCTCTGGGAGAAGCCACACTGAGAAGCCTGGGGCCGTACACCGTAAGCAAAAAAAATAATCCACCACAGTAATTACTTCTTGTTAGTGCAGCTCAAACCCACAGACTGCAAAAGGTTAAGCTTTTAGTATAAAACCTAAATAGAGTCTGTCATGTTGTTCCCTCATAAATACAGTACTCTACTGTTTAGTTTGTTGTTTAAATCCTCCTCTTGCCAGTGCCTGGACCTTCTGCAGATGTCTGAACATAAGAGAAGCTTGCTGGTGTCAAATTCATTTTGAGACTAACCGTTTATTTTGCTTTGTTGGTTTGGTGTTCAGCTTGTGTGTGTTGGTTTTTTTGTTGTTGTTGGGGGGTTTTGTTTGGTTTTGTTTGTTCGTTTTTGTTTTGGGGGTTTTTTTGGTTGTTTTGTTTTGTTTTGTTTTGTTTTTTTGTGACTCTTTTGTTTTGTTATTGGGTTTTTTATTGTTTTGGGGTTTTTTGTTCTTATTCTTTTCACTGGAATCAGTCTTCCCCATTTGACGTGCAGAAAGTCACACACACACATACACACACATGCTCACAGAACAACATCATGGCCACGCCAAGGAGAAGGTCAGGTCCTCAGGCCCTGAGCTGGGGAGTTTGCATAAGTGCACTTCCTTCACTGTGAACACCTTCACAGTGGAAGCACACCTGAAAGTTCTGTAACAGGGCTCTGGGCTCTCTCTAGGGAGGCCATGGAGAAGCCACAACCCCAACCTTGCCTTGGCTTTGGCAGAAAAACAGATTTCTCAAGCATTGCTAATGCCATCTCAAAAACCTCTACACACAATTAACTTGGGGAACTCATCACCACTAGATAGAATTGAAACCAAGGTGACACTGATATTCAAAATATGGACGGTGAAGCACACCACAGAAACATCCAGAAGTACCACAGCTTGTGTAAAAATACATGCATAGGGAAAACAGCACTGAATTTATATTCTCAATGGGCAAATTTCTGTGGTCTCATTAACAAATTGCCTTAAAAGGCAGTGAAACAGTTAACCCAGTCTACAGCTCCTTGCAAAAAACTGTGTATAAAAATGTAAAAATGTTGTTTTCCTTCTCTGTATCAGCTTGTGTCCCAATGAACTGCTATAAATTATTCTGCAATACAGATTCTGAGCAGTACAGTTAAGCTCATCCCTGATAAGAAAGGTTTGTTGTTTGCAAAGATGTCATAGTTTTACCCACAGTAATAATGTATCCCTAGACACAGGAATCTCAGCCTGCTCGTGTGAATCCTCGTGACTTGCTACAGTGGGAAAATATCGGAGTTTAAGATAGGTCAGAAGACATCGAGTGAGTGATCAGCAATTCAGTCTCCTGAACTAACCTCTGGAAACCATTGTGCTAAACTCAGGGATGAAACAAAAGTTCATCTTTAGCCATTTCAGCATGACCTAAACTGTGCTGTTCAGGCGCTGTAAAGACAGTGGGAAAGCATTTCATAGCAATTTCTGCAATTTAAAAGTATTTTCGTTCAACAGACTTTAAACAGATTTCATTTTCCAATAAAAATTTTTGTGAAGCAACTCACTTAAGCACTTATTAGTATGACGATCAGGATATAAAATCAACTTGGGAGTGAATGAGATCTTTAAAAGCAATTATTTTGCTAATGGTTAAGACAAGAATTTCCCTAATCATTTTAATCAAAAGTACATTGTAAAAAGAAAAATAAAACTAATAATATTGACAATTGTGTGCCCACAAAAATGCATCAGACCATTGTCCCTTCTTTAAAGCAAGCAGTTTAAAGACATTTGTTCACCTGCCATATTCTTTTTCTTAAAACTATTAAACATTCAGTTA
>NW_020955383.1:458921-461356 GCF_003031625.1 Empidonax traillii
ATTTCCCTAATCATTTTAATCAAAAGTACATTGTAAAAAGAAAAATAAAACTAATAATATTGACAATTGTGTGCCCACAAAAATGCATCAGACCATTGTCCCTTCTTTAAAGCAAGCAGTTTAAAGACATTTGTTCACCTGCCATATTCTTTTTCTTAAAACTATTAAACATTCAGTTACACTGATTTCGGATTGT
This sequence comes from Empidonax traillii, assembly GCF_003031625.1. NCBI lineage: Eukaryota > Metazoa > Chordata > Aves > Passeriformes > Tyrannidae > Empidonax > Empidonax traillii. The sequence goes on from NW_020955383.1 coordinate 459,118, forward strand.
GATTGTGTTTTGTGTGACGGTAAAAGGGAATATGTTCGATTTACTGACTGTGGAGCCCCGATCACAACTGCTTCCTATTCACTTTAGGGTGAATCTAAAATTACTGGTTTAAAAATCATTTTATGAACCTCAAACCTGATTCAAGTCTCATTTATAGGGTGTTTTACAAAAACCTATCTCAATATCTGACCTCTGTCCTGACATCCATTATCAGATTCCTGCTTCACCAGCTGGCTGGCCATTAGTCTGGATCTCATCAAGCGTGGCCCATACTCTCCTGAGCATCTCTGTTGCTGGTCTCTGCTTTGGTGGTGGTTGGTTCTGCCTCTACTTCCTACTCTTCCCTTCCTTTCTCTGGCCTGCCCTTCCTCCCACATATGGACCTCACTCCCAGCTGCTTCTCAATCAGCCCTGTTGGGTGCAGAGACTCTCACGGTGAGCCCGAGACTTGGTTGATTTCTCTCTTACCCAGTACATGTTCCTGTGACATAGCTAAAAATTATTTAACTAGAATATCAGCAATTTCCAGGCAACTCTATGTTTTAACATTACCAAACCTTTCAGTGCAGTTTTCCCCTGCCTCACTTTTGTCTGTCCATCATCCCTTTTGTCTCCCTTTCTTCTTGAACTTTCTCCAAGTCAGATCTCACCAGCACCTTTAAAGGTGCAAAATCACCTTCCTCTCTTTTTTTTTGATACCATTTCTCTTGCTCTCTTTCTATCTCCTTCCCTATTTCTGATACAAATGGGGACATTAGTGTTCCTCCTTTAACACTGGCAGCCCCACCCCACATGATATCTTTGCAGGTTCTGCCTGTAATTCCTCTGAATTTTTAACTTTTTTTTCCCCCCATTTTACTGCATTTCATACCCCTCCTTAAAGCATTGTTCTCCCACTGCACCTCCAAAGATACTGTTCGGGGTTTGAGGTACCAGCATGCTTTGAGTGCTGATTGTCACACTGAGGACATAGCTCTCTCTTGTTCCCTGCCTTACACCTACTGCTGCTGTACCAGATCTCGTTACCAACACTTGGAGAGTCACCAGGACCCACTGAGTCACCAGAAGGACCTGTGTATGAGCCATTAGCCCTTGGAAAACGCAGTGTAAGACAGCTTAGGTGGGAAGTTTATTAACACAGGGCCTGTATTTATACAGCTCCAAGTTGGGGACCTGACCCTAGAGTTCAGATTTCCCAGGGGCTAAGGTACAACAACTAATAATAACACTAATCCCGCAAATATCAGCAAGGGAATGTTTTTGATTACAATACAGATGCTGATGTCTGAACACAGGATTTCAAAATCTGCTTGCATTGTAATTTAAAAGAAGTGGTTATGCTGTGGAAGGCCTTTGACCCGTCTATACTTGCTCCCAAAGTGATATGAAATTCATCCCCTGCAGAAAGGCAGTGCAATGAGCCAATTAGACCCCCAAGACCCACAAAGGGTGAGTTATGCCCAAAGAGCACCTACATGTTATGAAAGTATATATTGCTGAAAAAAAAACGTACCCTAACTCTGTAACAGTCTCTTTGAACACAATATAAATGCTACTGTGGACCACAGGGGTTAATCCATTACAACAAGGCAATTAGATTTAGTGACTGTTTGGAAGATAAAAGCAGCGAGTCATAATCAATCCTGAGAACCCAGACATGATAAATTTCCATAATTTCCTCTTACTTCATAGATCTGAGCATGACAAAGCGAGTTAAGGTGGAGTGGTTACAGTCCCATGTCAGAAATGCAAGAGGAATTTTATTTTTATTAAACAAGTTACATGTGAAAAAGGAGTCTTTCTCTCGCTCTCTTTCTGGCAATCCCATTCCAGATGGTGATATGTTTAGCCCTCAAATATTTTGCCAATGCCTCTTGCTAAGCTTTGAATGTCAGTTTCTGGAGGGAGATGGGAACAAAGGGGTTTTCTTTCCTGGTTCTGCTGCAGCCACGAGACTTCAAATTGAAGGTCTCATTCACTATCTTCTGTTTAAATCCTGCCCAGGATAGTTACGTTCTGCTTGCAGCTTGTTTCACCCACAGTGGCAAGTGGGAAAGCATGTTTTCAGTCTTTTCTAGAGGTATTATACACAGCCAGATGCTTCCCAAGGCACGTTTGAGTAGTGGACCAAACAGTTTCTGCAGGAGGGAGTGGCAAGTCCCCAAGTCATTAAGCACTGGGCTGCCCACAGAGCCAAAACCCCAGGCCAGTGTGAAAGACTCACTCAAAGGAAATCCAC
>NW_020955383.1:461562-516633 GCF_003031625.1 Empidonax traillii
GTTTTCAGTCTTTTCTAGAGGTATTATACACAGCCAGATGCTTCCCAAGGCACGTTTGAGTAGTGGACCAAACAGTTTCTGCAGGAGGGAGTGGCAAGTCCCCAAGTCATTAAGCACTGGGCTGCCCACAGAGCCAAAACCCCAGGCCAGTGTGAAAGACTCACTCAAAGGAAATCCACCACAGTAGTCTGAGTTGTGCAACCATCGGTCCACTCTGCAGCACAAGCCATCTCACCCAGCTGGAGGAGGACCCTGGCTCCCTGACAGTGTCCTCCAGCAACCTGTGTGTTGGCATAAATTGGATACTCGAGGTTGGGTGCCTGCTTGGTGTAACTCCACTGATCTCACTACGCTGTGATATGCCTACAGTGCAGAAGATCTTGTTCTCACTGGATATGAGTATCAAGGTGATGCCCTTGAAATGCTGCTCTGTATGCAGAGTCACTGCTCTGTATGCAGAGTCACTGCTCAAGCTTTCTCTGGTGCTAATGTGAAGGTGCTAATCACACAAAGTGAATAAACAACTTGTTTAGACAAGAAACCTAGGTTTCAAAAAGCTAAAGTGAGATAAATACAACTCTTTAAATCTCTAGCAAGTGAAAATACCTGAATTTTTTTGATACAATTGATACCTAACAGTTAATTTGCCTTCGGCTCTCCTTCTTTCTTTTTTCCCTTTTTCCAAAAGAAAGCTCCAAATTAGGTAGATTGGACAGAACCCAGGCATTGTCCTGGCCCTTTGTAGAGATGTAAGTTCAGAAAGAGAGAAAATGGGAATCCTCAGGAAGCCAAACTTTCCCTGGTGGGACAACCCTGCCTTTTCCTAGATGAGTGTCAGTGAGTTGTGTTCTTCCGTGAGGCCCCAGCTCAGCGTTGCAGGAGTGAAGTGCCAACCAAAAAGGTGACACAACTCTAAGAGTAAATAAGGTGCACTCACCTCCTCTCCCCACCCACCCATCTCACCCAGCAATGTGTGTCTGCTGGTGGCATTTGGGTCAGGACAGCTGGGCTTGAGCCACCTCACTGGCTGTGCTGTTACTCGGTGCCTTAAGTGACACACAGTCCTCTGTTTGACAACTGGCCTGCATATCTGTGGTGATGTGACCAGCTAACAGCAGTTCAAGCATTCCTCTTCTGTGTGTAGTTTATTAGGGCTTTCAACATTTTTTCTTACTAATATAAGAATATGTGAGGAGGAGGAACATGGTAGCAATTAAGTGCAGCCATGAATTTTATGAACAGTATTCTGGAAACCACATTAATGACTTCATCAAGGCTAAGTGCACCCATCATCCCAGCAATATTTGCTTCTTAAAATAAATGTAGTGTTCAGGAAAGATGCCCAGCTGACAGCCCTGAGGACCAGAGCCCCCTCCTAGCCTACCATGAAAGCAGTAGTGGGATATACCTCACTGCATTGCCATGCACATGTGGGCCTCAAGCCTATTGCAGAAGGGTCACCTCCAGATTGGCAGAATAATTTAATATTACATCCTTTGCTGCTTATCTGCATTTGGAAGAGGTTCCTGTTTATGCCAGCAGTAATAGGATCCTTAGTGCTACAGAAACCAGAGCCTGGATTCTCTTCTGAACTGCAGCTGAAAACGTCAAATTACAGTTCTCCAAGAGTCAGCATCACTTCAGTGTACCTTTTTGCCTGGTAGGAATTCTCTAAACTTTTCCCATTTTCATTACTTTTGTCCCCTTCTTAAACACCTCCTTTGCTGTAATGTCTAAAGATGACCAAGTTGAAAAAAACATCTTATCCCAGTCCTTTTCATATTGACCAGCAATGTCTCAGTGGCTTTTATTCCAGGGCTGTCTGTTGGCTTACTCTCATCCCACGGGTGGCCATTGGTCAGCTCTATCCCACTGGATGATTTATTCCAGATCCAGACACCAGATACCTCCCATTGCATGTCTCATTGTCCACCACTAAGAGGTGGACGGTTTCAGGTTATTCTGATGAATAGTTGGCTTTTGAATGCAGAAAAGTGGAGGCGCTTTTTTTCTTTTTTAAGACTGTGGGCTTTTTAATGGAAGAACTCACTTTTAATACAGTTTATGCAGAGAGAACAGTGAGGTCCTGGTCTCCTGTAACAAAAAACAACAAATATTTCAGACAACCCCAAGTACAAAATTCATATCTAACTCAGGATTTGAACACCCATAAACTTTGTTCTTGGTTGTGAAATCCAGCTCAGAGTCTCATTGCAAATGATTTCTATGGGCAGTGTCATAACTGGACCAAGGCCATTCTCTGCTAGGAACTGAATCACTGCACTTAGAAAACTGGAAAATTGTCAAGTGAAGAGAAAAATACTGAAAAAAAATACTAATAGACAATCCTTTCAGCAAAAGGCTATTAACTGGGTAGTACATGCATAATAATTTAGGCTGCTTCACCCTGTTTTGTTCAACTTTTATTCCAATGCTAGTGAAATGTATCACATGCTGGTTTTGCATAGCTATTATTTTATGAGAAGATATTTGAGATAAAAGGCAAACCCAAGTTTTTCTATGTGCTCTCCTTCGCAGTGAGAGAACTGAAAGAACAAAGAAAATGGAAACAAAGTTTTCCTAACACAGGACAGGAAAGAACTTTTTAACAAACTGAATAATGAACCTGTGAAATTCATTACTTTTAGATAAGATTACCCAATATAGCTGAGAGCCTAAAACAAATAATTGATTTAAAGCAACCTTCGATATGAGCAGAGCAGATTTATTCTCAAACAAAGACCATCATTTAATTTCTCTATAAACTTTTATGGGTTTTAATGAAGTTAAGCAACTGAGGAAATAACGAATCAGATAAATCCGAATAATTGTGTTCTCTTCAAAAGAATTGCAAAATAACAGAACTGCTGGGTCTGGAAGGCACCTCTGGAGATTGCCTAATCCAAGCCCCTACTCAGAGCAGGGTCACCTGCAGTAGGTTGCACAGGACTGTGTCCAGTCAGATTTTGAATATGTCCAATTAAGACTCCACAACCTCCCTGGACAACTTGTTCCTGTGCGTGACCACTCACCCAGTGAAAACAGGTTTCTTATATGAGTGAGTGGAATATTTGCTGTATTTCAGTTTGTGCCCAATGCCTTTTTCTCCTTTACTGTGCTCCACTGAGGTGAGTCTGGCTCCATCTTCTTTCCCTCTGCCTCCTCCGACCAAGTGTTCATGCACAGAGGTAATATTTCATCAAACCTTCTCTTCCTCAGGCTAAAAAATCCACCAGAACCCCAGATCTTCAAGGTTCCTTTCCACTCAGGCGGCATGGGGTTATTCCTTCCCAGGCACAGGATTTCGCATTTCTCATTGCTGAACTTCATGAGGATGCTGGGGTGGTCCATTTCTCCGCCTTGCTGAGGTCCCTCTGAGTAGCAGCACATCTGTCTGGTCCATCAGCCACTGCTTCAGCTTTTATATCATCTGCAGTCTTGCTAAGGACTCAGTTCCATCAACCAGGCCGCTAATGCAGATATTAAACACTGTTGGCTCCAGGATAAACCTCTGGTGCAAACCGCTAGCGACTGGCCTCCAACTGCTTTTCGTAGCACTGATCACAGCCTTTTAAGACTGACATTTTACATACACTTTTTTTTCTCCTCTAGATTCTATATCACATGATACTGCAAACACTTTTGTATATACATATATATGTACACAGTTATGTGGCTGGCTTTAAAACTGCATATAGTCCCAATAATTTTATAGTTACCTTTGTGGGCAAGCCTGTACAGGATCAGAAATTTTAAAATCACCAATCTGGATCCCAACAAGAAATATGCATCTGACCTCAGGATGCTGGGCATCTCACAAACATAGCTGAGAATTATGTATGTCAGGAAACTTACGGGGAGAAAGATTAGAAATGGAAACTATGAATATTTAAGTGTCTCCTTGGGTTTTTAATGTAAATTTCACTGAGGCCAATCTCTTCAGTCCATGTTTTTTTTTAAACATTTCCATACCTCTCAAAGTATCTAAGGTATGTTAATAGCCAGCTTTTATGCAACACAAGCAAAACGACCCCGTTTCAAGTTGTCAGAGTTCCTGCAAAAATGTCACCTTTCCAAGGTTTTGCACTTATTTTTGTTGAGAAGCAAGGTCTCTTCCTGAGTCTTTTTGTAATTAAAAAAGGAAAGGCAAAGGTGGGTGATGAAACATGCTATGAAACACAGTTATATATGAGGAACCAGGCATGTAATGTGTATTTTCATAATGTTCCCAGCAGCAGCCAAACTTCCACTTCAGAAGAGCTAGCCTTTCACATTTCTTTCTTTCTTTTTTTTTTTTTTTTTTTTTTGCTATGGGAGGGAAGATTTCCAGCACTTCTGTGTTTAGTTTCCATATCATGCTTTTGCTGGAAATGTCCTCTTTCCATACAGTACCTCTGAGTCACGGCTCAACGGGAACGCTGACTGTAATCTCCTCTTGACATTAAGATGTTGCTGAGCGACTGGAGGATATTTCAAGCAGTGGAATTCATGTTCAGCCACATGTTTGGGCTGAGGACCAGTTAAACCTTGCTGGAGCAATATTTTTCTATGCCATTAGTTTTTATACCAAACAAGGTCTGTAGTAACTGGATGCCCCAATTGAGCAAAACTGTTTACAAGAAATAAATCACCCCTGGCATTAAGAAAAACACAAGGTCCATGGTCTGCAAGCACAGCAGATCATTCGGATCTTTATTTCTCATAAACCTAACCCCCAAACACGTGCATTCTCATACGCTGTGAATTGTGCTTTGAGCTGTGGTCAGCGCATTTCCATAACCCTTTATTATCGTGCTTACCTAATCTTGCAACCATATTTAGCTGCAAATGCATTAGACACCATTTCACTGCTCAAAAAGGGAAAAAAACCCCACAGCTGAAGACATGACACAAGGTAGAAATTTTATTGGCTTAATTCTCACGCAAAACTCCCAGTGATGCATGAGGACCAAAATTTGACGCAGAGAATGATGTGTGGCTTGTGCAAGCCCCCCTGGCGTGCCTGAGTTTCAGGTCCTCTTTCTACCAACCCACAGCGGATATGAGTTGTTACAACTTCTAGCTCGGCTTTCCGGTCTGGAGGTTCCTGAGTTGCACCATGATGTGTCAGGTAAGCAGGACTCGTCTGACACTCGTGGGGCTCCGACTTCGGTGCTGCAGACGAGCTCCCTCCAAGTGGAGGAGTGCAATCTCTGCTGACCTGGAGCTCAGTTTTCGCACAAGTTTCAGGCCAGAAGGTGGTTGCTCTGCTTTGCTTATGAAGCAGCACCCTCTGTTTTACAAGTCCCAGAGAGCAGTTGCTGAGAGCAGAGAGCACTGAGCAAACGTCTTGGAAGGAAAAAAGGAAATGGAGCCCGGCACAGTGCTTACTTCTCTCTCTGTCACTGAAAGGTGAAAGCAGAGTGCTGGACCAGAACTTGGTGTCAACCTCAAACCCACAAGAAGACAACCCCAACAGTGTCCATTTTTGCATCAAACTGTCAGTGTGACTGGATACAACAACAGGGCCACTTTGACAGCTCTGTGTTCCAATGCAAGATCAGACAATACTGGAGAGGTTACAGAGGCTGATACTCCTTGGAATAGATTTTTTTCCAAGCTGGAAATTTCTCATCTCAGATGAAACTGGTATTCAAACCTCTGCATGATGCATGTAGCTGTTAGTTCCTCTTTTATAGCATAAGGAAAACAGTACTTGCATTTTAGTGCCTGTAATCTCATCTCTCCAGACAGTTATCTTTTAGCATCACAGCCTGCTTCTTCCTCTCTTTCTGTACAACATGTAGCATAAGAAGACCTTGATATTTGACTCAGACCTCTCATTTCCTCACCATAGAGAAAAAAAAAAAAAAGTTATTTTGAGACTTTAAGCAAGTTCTCATGCAACAGAAGCTCACATATAGGTAGTGAGAGGGTATCAAAAGCAGATAGATATTGCTCAAACACAAAGGGTATTACTTCAATTATATGTGTTACATGGTTCATTATTTTCTGTGTTTCAACACAAAATATTTTGAAACATTTTGTCAAATGTCTCAGCCTTTTTTATTCACCCTCTGGATACTCAATGAAAAAAATAAAATTTTTTTTTCTTAGTTTTTATAAAATCACAGAATTATTACAGTTGGAAAAAAACCTCTAAGATCATCAAGTCCAACCATTAACCCAGCAGTGCCAAGTCTACCAATAGAATCTGTCCCTAAGCACCACAAAATAATAATAATAGTTACAAAGCCTCTCATTTCTGCCGACAGATTAACAAGAATATTTGTCACTCAATCTCAAGTGTGTGTGTGAGGAAATTTTAGATACCATAGGAAGGGTGATTGACTAGATTTTAAGTGTGATACTTCTGGTCATAAAAGCATAGCTTCCATCCTCATGAAAGAAAATTTTCTGTATTGTTTTCAGTTACTTAATTAATTCTAAACAATTTGCTAAATTTTCCATCCCAGAAATGACTTTTTAAAAGATGTACATTACTAGAGAGGCCAAAGGATCTTGTTCAGAACAGCCACGTTTACTAAAATAAATTAAATGGGTCAGGCCTCTTTCTCTGGTTCTAAGAGCAAATGGCACAGCATAGATCATGTCCATGTGTCCTTCTCCCTCTTCCCCAAAAACCCCAGTGGGTCAGTGTTTATTGGGAACACTGTGCAGTAACCAGCCAGCACAGACTGGGTGAGTGACCTGGTGAGCACCTGATACAGGTTGAGTTTCAGTGCAGAGGTTTAGCAGAGGTTAGTTGTCCTTTTGGAGATTTGTGCTTGTTTACATTGTTGAATAAAATATAATCCTAGAGAGATAATGCAGGGACCCTCCTTTTTTATTATTTCAGCTATGGACAATCCTCTGTCCATCTCTGCACAGACCCAGAAAATTTCACTTTTGAGCCAGCCAATGGAAGCAAAGGGGAATATTCCTGTCCCAGGCTCGCTCCCATAAGTGCAGGAGCTGAGCTCCCTGTGTGGTCGCAGGTTGAAGCTCAATGGGCAAATTTCCAGGCTCGGTGGCAAGTGCAGCAGGTAGATCCCGTGAGACCCATGGCGGGAAACTCTACGGCTGTGAAGTGCTTTAAGATGTCTTTGAAGTCTCAGCTGTGAATAATCATAACATTTCCACAAAATTGACATAAATTCTATGGTGATTATACTCAGTTCACATTAACTGTGGAGCCAGAGGTATAAAGCTGTGGCACCGAGTGGCAAGTGTGCTCGTGAAATTGGATAGCCCACACTGCAATTTGTAAAACTGGAGCGTGTGTTTGGCCGTTGGATGAAATTGGAACAGCTTAACTTTGTGTCATCAGTCCTAATAATATTAATAACACTTTTTTCCTAGATGGTAATTTTGGCCAATATTCCTCAAAGTGTTTTACAAAGTGACAAGTAAAATTAACTCCAGTTTATAGGATAATAATTCGAGGCAGAGAGGTGAAATTTCTGGCATTAGGACTCGCAAGGTTCTGCGCACCCTGCACACCAGGCTGCTTGCTTGGTGCTGCTAAATGCACATTTTGGACCAGCAGATTCTATAGTCATGTCTTTATCTATCCCAATACCCTTTCAATATTCTGTATGATATCTGTATGTATGTACCTTGTATGCATGAATGATATAAAGGATTCAGGCTTGTGGCTAAAAAGGAAATAATCTGTTGCTACTGGAATATTATTTTATGTCCAAAGCTGTGTGAGAAAAAAAATAAATAAAAGCAGGTGAAGAGAATGCTGGATAGATTTTTTTAATACAGCAGTTATAACTTGTGAGGTCAATTTGCCTTTTCTAAATTGTCCAAGTGTCTCAAGAACTCCTGTTTTTTAGAGATAGTGAAATACAGAAACAAAACACACAGGCATAAACCATTTAAATAGATAAACTAATAATAGCAATTAGCAGGCATGAAACCCTCAACCACTTCTACTCTTCTTCTAAGCTCAAGTGTTGCTTTCACCCTCTCACAGAGCAGTAAGTAGGAAAAGAGCCAGACACATTGGGTTTAAAGGTTCAGATACTTCCTCCTCCCCTGCCCAACAAAGAGAGATGTCCAAAATATTTCCAAAGCAAATTATAATGGACCCAACCACAAGAATGTCCTGCCATTTCACGGGGGCTTGTTCCAAGCCAGTCTTGCTGTTTTCCCGGTGGAGAGGAGCAAAAGGGTCGCAGCGTGATCTTCAACCTCAGCCCCATCAGCCCTTTCCAGCCTCAGGAACCTCAGGGTAATTGATGACCAGCTGCCCTCTGCCCCTGTGGCCATCGAGGTGATTAGCAGGGTACTTGCTAAAGGGTGAGAGCAGTGCACTTTGGATCACCATCTGTCATGAATGCGCAGATCTCTTGCCGTGCTCGGTGCCAAGGTTGTGGGTGGACATGGCATCTGTATGGCACAGCTCCCTCTTTGAAATGCACCACTGGAAATGCAGGAGGACAACACCAGTGTTTGTTCTTACTTTCTGACAGCTTGGCTCTCTCTAGAGTTTTTCAAGGCCTTTCTCTTGGCTTTGTTAAGAGTGGTTTCCAGTTCAAATCTCCCATCTTTAAAGGCAGCTTATTGAAAAGAGGGAAAGAGGTTTTTTAAAAAGGCAGATAGGGAGAGTACAAGGGGGAATGGTTTTAAACAAAAGAGGAGAGATTTAGATTAGATGTTAGGAAGAAATTCTTTACTGTGATGGTGGTGAGGCCCTGGTACAGATTGCCCAAAGAATCTGTGGCTGCCCCATCCCTGGAAGTGTTCAAAGCCCGGTTGGACAGGGCTTTGAGCAACCCAGTTTAGTAGAAGGTATTCCAGTTCATGGCAGGGTGATTGGAACTAGATGATTTTTAACCAACCCGAAGCATTCTGTGATTCTATGATTTTAAACAATATCCTCTACTGCACAGCTGCTGGGGGCAAGAGCCACAAAAGGTCTAGGGTGCTGTACTATACTTCTAAGCTTCTATAAAATCCAAATCCCTGAATTACCTCCCACCTAACCTTGGAGATGCCTCCAAGGCACCATCAGCTGTTTTCCCTAAATTTGCCACAAATCCTTCCTCCTGGCACTGCTAAATAACAAGCAGCCTAACTCGTGCCACATCCCTAAATGCTGCCAATCCTCTTAAGGGTACACCTGTATCCTCCCAGGAATTCACTTACTAGAGATAAGGACAGGTGACTAAGGAAGCTCTAACCTCCTTTAACACCATTTTGTGTGGTATATACTCTCTGTGACAGCACTGAGAAGAAGCTGTAGGAGCCCAGTCCTTCACCTGCAGAACTGCACGAACCCTTAGCTCTATACCATTATTCAGAGGACATTGCCCTATTTGTGACTTTTATATCCTGGCTTATAGTAAGGGAAGTACTCCCACTCTGACGCTTCTTGTATAGATCTTCATAACTTTTTAAATTTAACCATTTGGGTTGAAATTTTACAAATGCCTTTCACCTGTTTCCAAAATAGAGCCCAAGAAAAAAAAATAATTCCATTGTCTCACGGTATAAAATGCAACAAACCCCAAATAGGTGTTTCATTAAAAAATTCTACTATCCCTCTTCTCCGGAGCAGGGATTTGGAATTCATCAAGGGGCTTACCCTACTGTCAGAGACATGCCTTTTCCTGCGAAAACCTTCTCCGGTGAAATTACCCGGCGAAATTATCCTACGAAATGAGCCTTTGGGAACTCTGAGGTCGCACACACTCCACAGAGACTTTTTTTTCAAGTTTAACAGCTTTGGAGTTTCCTCCAGCCCTGAGCCAAATATGAGTTTCCAGATAATTTGCTGCTCTTGGCTGTGGAAGGGGTGCTGTTAATGCTGGGGGAGCTGGGAGATGGGGGAGGCCTCTCGTGTGCTCCCATTGCTCCTCCTGCTGGAGTCGAGCAGCATGAGGGAGGTTGCTGGGGAGGGAGATAGCTAAAACTCCAGCTGTGAGGGAAATGGGTAGGGCAGCAGAAAAGACAGACCCTCAAATGAGGGGATCAGACCCTCAAATGACCCAGTCATTGCTGCTGGGGTTGTCTGTTAAGGCTTTTCCCACAGTTACTGAAGTTGGCAATTTGTAAAGTTTTTAAAGGAAAAATGAACTTTCTGTGCAAGCTTTATGTGCTCTCAGCTGAAGGGAGAGAAGTCATTCTAGTTACATGGGGAGATGTAAGCACAAGTGTTCACAGCACCAAGAGTAGGAATCTCAGAAAAAAAGCACAGAGGGCTTCTTACAGCACTCTTTTCTCCCCAGGTAGTCCCCTGCTCCATTTCCCCACATCCTCATATGAGGTATGGTACTGCCATACAGCGTCTCCTGGATCTCTGCACTTCTTGCTCACTTTCAAGAATACTGATCCTGAGCACTGGATGAGATCAAGATGGTTTGGAAGAGACAGGATCTGAACATTGAATTTGAGACATTATAGAATCATAGAATTCTTTAGGTTGGTAAAGAACTCTAAGTCCAACTGTTAAGCCATCACTGCCATGCCCACCGCTAAACAATGTCCCCAAGTGCCACATCTACATGTCTTTTAAATACCTCTGTAGACCTTCTGCACATGGAAAGAAAACTGAGATTGCAAAAGCTACCTAAACTGTGGTTTTTCTTAACTTCTTGCTTGCCTTTGTGACCTAAAGCTCTTGGAGCATAGAGGGATGTGTACATGCATGTGTACACCACATACATTTTTCCCAGCTGATTTGTGCCTGGGATAGCACAGAAACCAGACCATCTAGTGTGAAAATGTACAATATCCTAGGTAAAAATGCAGTCAGAAACTGGCATTTGGCTGTGGGTTGCAAAGCTGAGAGACACCACAAATAGGATAACAAGGAGAGTTTCATGAATATTGCTCAATAACCTAATGCAACTTTTTCAAAGCCTCAGTGGTGGATTCCTGTCTCCAGGCTCTCTTATGGTCAAGGAAGTGTGAGGAGCCACAAATGACAGCATGATTTTGGCAGCAGTGAGCCAGCTTTGCAAGTCTTGCAGGACTCTGGTACTCCAAGACATTAGGTTTTCACTCACTGCAGAAGTAAAAAGGGAATGCACACAGTTTTCTAAATTTTCTTGCAGACTCCCCACTTCATGCACCCCTCTTGTTCATATGTGTGTGAGTCTGAGAATGAAAGAGGAAACTGACAGATTTATCTATTTCACATCACTTTTCAGTAATGTTATTAGGCAGAAAATTAAAAAAAAAAAAAAAAAAAAAAAAAAAAAAAAAAAAAAAAAAAAAAAAAAAAAAAAAAAAAAAAAAAAAAAAAAAAAAAAAGAGAAAACCCATCAAGCAATGAAAAATAATTTTTAGAAAAAGAGGCAGTAGACAGGACGATAAAAAAACCCCTGTCTGAAATGGCATAAAATTTTATGTGGACATATTTGAAATTTTTCAACAAATCTTAGAGGGTACACATTTATTACATGTAGTTGGGACATAGGCTGGCAGATGGTTGGATATTCACTTTGAACTTCACTGCAGTGATTTTCTAAGTAAGTACTCTCACCACAAGCAGACACAATGTTTGAAGTCCTTTCAAATTGTAGGACAAAAGCTTTTATGTTGGACATGGTGTGAGACAGACTTGCCTGTTGAGGTCCTTAGTGAAAGAAGGTGTTCAGAAACTACTCCTGGTAAAAGGGAGACGATTAAAGCACATTCCCTCACCCCAAGAGCAGCTCTTCACTGTGCTGGGCAGGGGTGGCTGCTCTTTGAGACAATGGGGAGGACAAGTTCCTCCATAGCTGGAAAATACGAGAGCTTCCTCTAGAGATGCGTTCTACCAAGAAAATCAGGATAAACCAAAAAATACTCTATGATGAAAGTGAAAATCTGATTCCTTTAACCATGTCTTCCCAGACAGGAAAAAATAACTGAAGTTATAACTTCCTTTGGAAGACAGAAGTTTTCAAAACTCTGCTTTGGCCAGTTCAGAATTTTTATGAGCTTGGACACACAAGGTGCAGACAAGGAGCAAGGGAAGGCAAACAAGAAGCAATGAGACTTTTTAGAACAGGCAGACAAGAGTGACATGAATGATGTTCGTGTCTTCAATGCCTTCATGAAGTCTTTTCCAGAGTTGCAGGCTTATATTCCTCTAGTTCTGATATGTCACACAAACACATGTAAAACTATATTAGAAAGACATCGGTAAGATTAAAAAACAGGTTTGAAAATGCTAATAAAAACTAGACTTTATGTTTTTCTGCACAATTTTCCTATCTTTAGCCCTTGCACACATGATAAGCAGAAGTATTATTGTCTGTCTGCCATTTTCAGTAGGAGCAGTGGCACTGGGGCTGGTTTGTACAGAGATGGGGGCTATATATACCAGGTCTCCTTCTACTCCAGACCTAAGTGATAATTAAAGGGTTAACTGACCTTTGCAATGGATTATCAATGACTGTTCTGGATCTGCTGCCAAAACAGATTTATTTGTGCATCAGTCTCAGGCTTGTTCTGCCAAGTGTTACGGTAGAAGGGATTTAAGACCAGGTTCGGAGCAGATACAAGTGAAATCATGTTTCACCTCCATGTTGATAATGGTGAGACCAGAGGTGTTTGAATGATACAAAGAGATTGAAGAGATGCTGAGATCACCTTTTGCTGAGTTGACCTTTGATCTGGATCTCCTTGGACAGAGGCCACCAGTTCTACCGTGAATGTGCTTGTCTTGTGACAGGCCAAGAAGACTCCACATGTCCATGACTTGTGTGTGTAAACACAGCTTTGCCTGGATGCCTGTAACAATATGCCATCAAAAACAGAATTTTTTTTTTTTCCCTACCAGCAAGAGAGGAATGAATGAGATTACAGAAACCAGAAGGACTTCCCAGTTCACTAGGCAAAATCTCTGGGAGATTTAATAGTTTATTGTTTCAGTCAAAACAGTAAAGGTGCAATAGCAATTCTGGTATGTCTCTATAAATCTTCTAAGTTTGAATGGGTGTGAAGATTGTATTTATGGTTTCACAACCAGCTAGAATCTGCAATGCCTCAGAGGAACCACTTTGTCAAAGTGATGACTGCTCAGATGGTTGGTTATAATCTGAGTCAACACTTCCCCAGATACAGAGACGAAGAAGACACCACAATAATTGTCAAAAATTTATGATCTCAAAATTAGCAGTTTGACTCCCCTTTTGGAGCTCTTAGCTCTTTTTTTCTTTTTTTTTTTTTTTTTAGCTCCATTTTTTGCACTCAGCTCTGCTTTATTTGATGCAAGTTTAATAGAGGCAGATCTCCTATTTCTTTTTCTGCTCCTCATTGTTACATGCGCATTAATAGAGACAGGAGCCTTGAGGAAAAAACCGTATGTGATGAGATAACTAAAGAGTATCATAATTAACAGTGCCAGAGGGCAATGTTTGGAACTTGACTGACACCTTTAATTCAGGCATTTATCATCTTTTAAGTGCATGATTCTGCAACTATAAAATGTTCTTTCAGCATGGTTGGATTATTTCTTCATGAATTTTCAAATTTAATATCCTAGGTCTCAAAAAAACCCCACTCTCCTTTCCCCCTCCATGGCTCATCAGGTGCCACCATCCCATTCATGTGGGAAGGACTGGACTCCATTCACGCAGACTGTGGACCAACCATTATTAAAGATAAAAGAGAAAGCAGCAGTGAGAGTAAACTGTCCTCTTCTACCAGAGTTAGGTAGAGGTGAGAAAACTTCAGCAGTAATTTTCACAGACATTTACTGACTTCAAAGGAATAATGAGCAACAGAAATGCTGGGAGTCATCCAGACTGCATTGAGCACAAAACCAGGGCTCATTCCTTCTTCCCCTTCCTCTCTTACCTCTCCCAGTCTCTTTCCTACTTCTGAGTATGCCTAATCCCATCCTTCTGCCCTAGTCAGTCTCATATACAGCTGCTCAACACACAGCAGAAAAATATCCAGAGTCAAATTATGCATGTGGGCATTTAATGATTCCCTGGATGGACAGACTGAAGGACATCAAGGCAGACAGAAAAGTAGATAAAAGCTCCTAAATAGGTGGACTCACATAAGCAGAGGTATGCTTTTCTTTGAAAAATATCTGATCTCAGATTTCATATTCTCACTGTGTCCAAAAACTGCATTAAAAGTATTTAGGGACACATTATACTAAATTTACAAAGTCTAGAGTCAGCACTTGTTCATACACATCAAAGCCTCACATAAACTTGGGCACATTTGACTCCACCGTACAGATGCTAATGAATTTTTTTTTTTCTGTAGAGGTTTTCTTTTTGGTCACTCATGTGGCGGAGAAGATAATTTTCAAGAAGCCCAGTAAGTAAATTCAGTAAGACTGAGGAAGTGGGTATTGTCATCTGTTAACTACCATGTTGAGCTTTGAAGCTGGGAGAAGCCACAGTGCTCACCACACGGCCATGGACAATTTCTGAGTGGTAATGTCTTCCTCCAGATGACATTATGTCAACCACTGTAATAATGTGCTCTTTCTCTAGCTTTGAAGGTTTTTTTCCAATCATTTCCTAAGATTTTATCGGAAGAGTCGTGGACCTTAGGGCAACAACTGCCAAAAACTCGTTGTGAAATTTTGCAGGATCAGATTACTGTGGTGGAGGGAGGGTGAGAGTCCAAGACAACTTTAGGCAAATCTGCCTAAATCAGTTTATTTGATACAGGTTGTCTGATTGCACAAAGCCTTATTTCAATAAGAAAACACTGTTGCTTAAAAGCAAGACAATTATATGGCTGTATTCCAGCTCAACAGAATAGACCTTGTAGCAAAATTACTTTTTTTTCCTTAAGATAGCAATTTTCTAATAATATGAAGGAATAATGTAAAAAAAAAAAAATCTTTGTAAGAATGATGCTTTATGAATTACTAAATGCTCAACTATTTATTACTCAGGTATGATGTAGTGACAAGATTTCATGGCTTGTGCTCTAATGCTTTCTATTTTTACATCTTCTTTATTCTTTGAGTAACTCCTCTTCTGTGGAAAGAAAGTCTTTTTCAGGCCTGTAATGGTTGTGAAATGAAAATCAGCTCACTTGCATCCTCATTGTCTCAACTAAAATACGACCCAGAGGTAGCCAAAACCCCTGGGTAGCTTCCATTACTATTACTCTTACACTGACACTTACCCATGGTCACACAGCAAGACTGTGAGATGACCAGAAACTGAAATAATATCTTCTAAAACCAAGTCAAGTGCCTTGACCACAACACCATGTTTCTCTTAAATCAATCACATTTGGTTTTGGTTACCCAAAATCTCATCAATGAGGCTTTCCATAAGAAGTGAAGCGCCAGCACTGGGCTAAAAGTGGCAGCCAGAAGGAGTGGCTGATGGCTAATGGCTTCTGTGGGCTGGAATTGGGATTAATGAGGGCAGGACTTGCCCTTTTGTTTCTTGGCCCACAGAAGGATTTCAGTATGCAATGTTTGAGAGATAGGGATAAGGGGAAAAGACAGTCCAGGCATGGATTTGTGCAAGCCAGCTGCTTGGTCTTTTTGTTCAGGGTTTTTTTTCAGTTTGTTTTTTTTTTTTTTATTGTGGTACAATATCACAGTCAGTCATTCCTCAAACATATTGATCTTGCATCAACTTCTTTTCAGTATAAATGTTGCATATTGTTAACACAATATGCATGTGTAGTCAGGTGTTTCAGTCAAGGCTTGTATGAAACCCATATAAAGAGGTTCTCCTTGAACTCAGGTGACTGTGGTTTGTGGGTGGGGAAAGAGTTTGGATTCCAGCCTAACTGCCTTCAAGAAACATGCTCTGGCAGCTATGAGAAATTTAAAAGTTTTAATTCAACAAATCTTAGTAATTTGCACTGAAAAACTAACCGAAAGATGTTTTTGTGAGTTGATACTTACTTTTAATAACTGTAGAAACTCAGAATTCCAGAAATAAGATCAAAATTCTTGTGCAAGTTTTCAAGGCAGAAAAGTGAGATGATGCGGGTAGCTAAGACTGATGTGACTTGAATTCATGGCAAAAATAAAGGAATGCAGGAAAGTGATTTAATAAGTAAAGAATTTAGAAATAATGTGTAATTGGGGCCAGTCAGTACATTCAAATTAACTTGGTTCTCTTTTGAAACAGCACATTTGGTCTATGATAATATTTTCTGAGATGTATGAGTTATATAGGCTTTTGCAAGGTCAGTTAACTGTGTCATCATTCTTCTGCAACCATGAACATTGCATAGTCTTAATAGCACATAAGTGAAATGAATTAAGAAATTATTAGCTAAGAGGTCTCAGAAATAGGAATGTCATCAGGAAATTAGTTTTTAATATGGTGTATCCACTGAGCTCCTATAGGGATTGATATTGTGTCATGCATTCAGTGCTTTTGATCATTGTTCTGAAAACAATAATAAAAATTGCTGTTCATGAAGTTCTCAGATTAAACAAAGTTTTCCTGGTAGCTAAATAATAAATGAAGACAAAGCCTCAATGCCAAGTGAATTGGATCATTCAGTAACCTCATCCCAGTCAAACAAAGGATAGTTTAGCAGGTAGTTCAAACTGCGCAGGAGACCTCCGGACCAACAACAGCTGTTTTTCTGGGAAACATGGGTAGATATATTAAAGTTATGCTTTGGCCAAGACAAGATGTGGGTCAGACCCCATCATTTCCAGATTTTCAGTTTTAGACGCCAAGGAACAAGTTCACCTAACCACAGGTATACTGTTAAAATATGGACTTCTGCATAGAAGTAGTCACTCTGGACTCTACAGTCACATAATCATAGAATCATGGAGAGGTTTGGGTTGGAAGAGACCTTCAGAGATCATGCAGACCAACACCCTTGCCATGGGCTGGGGTATCTTCCACTAGAATAGATTGCTCAAAGGCTTACCTAGCCTGGCCTCGAATTCCTTCACTGACATCCACAGCTTCTCAAGGCAAGTCATTCCAGTGTCTCACCACTTTCATGATAAAAAAATTCTTCCTTATGTCCAGCCTAAATCTCCCTTCTTTCAGTTTAAAACCATTGACACTTGTCCTGTCACTGCAGGCACTGGTAAAAAGTCTTCCTCCACTTTTGTAATTGGCATTCTCTATAGATTGAAAGGCCACAATTAAGTGGAGATTTCTGTTCTCCCAGCTGAACCACTCCAGCTCTCTCAATAGTCAATGAGGAGAGATGCATTTTAAATTCATGGTATACCTTTTCCAAATATGGATAACAAACCCAAGCTAGATTAAGCAATCCCCAAGGGATCCTATTTCTTTCCTTTGCTTGTAGTAGATGCCTGGGTGAGCATCCTCAATGTAGATATCCTCACTGTAGATTTATAAAGTTATACAAGATAAATCCCACCTCAAGTGCGAACAAAGGAAACAAATTCCCTTGAAGTCATGAGACACTAACGTATCTCCTACTAAATTATACCTTCAAAACAACATATATTAGGAATAACACAATTCACTGTTAAAGAACTGACAACACATATTGGAAGATAGTCTGAGAAATTATGAAAGGGCTCAGTTTTCAGAAACAGTTTCCTGGTTTCACAGTGCACTTTTTGAATCACAGGCTGTGTACCCCTCATATTTCATTTATATCATGACACTGCAGATTGAGCAAAACAGTGGGGTTTTGGTATTTATGCCATTAGTTTTCTCTTAAAATCCATTCTTGAAGGTAAAATTCAACAATAGCATCAGTATATTCTGATTGGTGGAGACTTCAGGGTGTCTTTATCACAAACTCAACCCCATCTGTCCTTCAAACAAGTCTACTGACATTTCCAATGAAGAGGAAGGGAGAATGGCAGGCCCGTTCACCCTTACTTGTCTGGCTTGCCTCCCTGATGTGACATCATTGCTCATGCCCTACTCCAGCATAATCGAGCAGGTCAGTGGTTATTCCAAGCTTCACCCATTCCAGATTCCACCCTTAACCCTCCAAAATAAGTCTTTTATAGTTAAATGATTCACTTATTAGGTAAAATAAACATGAAAATAATGTCAAATTAAAATAAAGAGAAGTAGCATGAAGTGAAATTCAGACTGACACTGAGCAAACAGTCTGGCTGGAATCATTATACCCTTTTGGAAACAGGCACGGATATCAGAGCATGGATCCAATTAGTTTCAATTGGGAGGACCCTTCCTGCTCCTGACTCCCTGAGCTTAAATCTCACCATTTAGATGTAATTTTAGAGTCAGGGACAACTGTCCTACAGTTGCCATCTACAGGAACTCAAGAAACCTGCAAACTGTGTTCTGAGCTCAAGTATTGAAACAAAGCATGAAATTTTATCATTTGCAAAGATTGTTAAGACCCTAGTCATGTAAATCTTTAACAGGCCTTGGCTTCTATAAAAACTTGGAAAGAGAGCAAACCCAAGCCAGGTTCAGCAAGTCCAAGCACTGGTCTTCATGGCTGGAGCCAACAGGCCAGCGAGCACAGAAGAAAAATTATCAGAAAGGGATGTGCAAGGGCTGCTCTGCAACTGCCCAAGAGAAATGCTAGACCACACTTTCAGGCTTGCTATTATTAATTGGAGTTCATAAGTGATTTATTTAGATGCATTACCAGATCACCTACAACCACTTGTTGGCTTTCCTGCTGGTACCCCTTCCCTCAGCCCAGCAGGTACGAAACTATGTGCAAAGTGATACAAAAAAGCAAGTCTGGAACGTGGAGAAAAGTTGTGGCTGTAGGCAACTTTCTGCCTTTCAGACATAACCCCCTTGCTGAAGTTGTGGTATCACATAAGGAAAACACAAAACCACAAAATTAACTTGGTGATGCCAAGTGAAAGTCGGAGAGGAACTTTTCACTAGGACAGGTAGCGATAAGACAAGGGGGAACGGCTTTAAACTGAGAGTGGGCAGGTTTAGATCAGATACAAGGAAGAAATTCTTTAACTTGGAAGGTGGTGAGACCCTGCCATGGATTGCCCAGAAAAGCTGTGGATGCCTCTTTCCTGGAAAGGTTCAAGGCCAGGTTGGAGAGGGCTTTGAGCAACCTGGAATAGTGGAAGGTGTCCCTGCCCACAGCAGGGGAATTGGAACTGGGTGATCTTTATGGTCCCTTCCAATACAAATCATTCTGTGATTCTGTGATTCTATGCCAGTTCAGGGTATCTTGTACACAGGGTTCTTCACTGAGCACATCTGCTATTGATGCCACTCAAATACAAACCCAGAAGAGGAGGGAAGTACATTTCCCACCTAAGCTAAGCTTGCTTGAGCTCACTGAGGGGAAGACACCTTTCAGGTTCTCTTGGAAGACCAATTCTCAGCAGCACTTGGTAGATTCTGAACCACTATTAAACCATGTGCAGGGTGTGTATAGTGGAAGGTCCATCCCTACTTGTTTGCAAACATACCACCACCCTGAGAAGTGGCAGTTCTCCCCAGCTTTGTCACGAGAGGTGACATTTTAATATCCTGACCTAACAGAGCTCAGGAACATCTCAGCAGCTACCTGTCATGAGACAAGTGTAAGCACCACAGATTTGTGCAGTTCCTGATTTTGCATGCAGTGAGAATCAAAAAGAGTGTCAGGATGTAATTTCAAAGACCTAGGGGTTTATTTATATTTTAGGAGGAAAATATGGACATTAACCATCTTTTTTTTTTTTCCTTTCAATTTCTTTTTAAAATCTCAAAGCAAATGGAGTTATTTCTGCTGGTACACCCAAATTGTGTGATCCAATCCAAACTTGGCATAATCAAGTGGTATGAATTCTTCCAAACAGTCATTACAATTCTTTAAAACAATCCTTCATCCAAAAGGCTGATACAGCACCAGCCATCACTCCAAGGAAGCATTAGCAAAATAGGTAAGAGAAAAGAAAAGGCAAAAGCAAAAATATCTAAATAAATATCATGCAAATTGGGCAAGAAAAGTCTTGACTTTGTTTTTATTATACTTTCTTCTCAAATATGACAGCTGATGTTGTCTTTTTAGGCTTCTCTAGGTTCAGTATTCTCTGGATGGGGACATCAGCTTTTCAGCAGAACACTGTACATCCTGGCAGTGGGTCACAGGGGCATGGCCACACAAATAAAAGCCATGTCTAGAGCATTCTTAAGAAATAAAACCAGCAAGATGGAATTGCTGTCGAATTTCTCCCTTAGTGCTGTGGGGAGGCTGAAGGTCTCTGCCAGCATCTGGTAGCTCCAGGTCAAAACCACAAGCACAAATGAAAAAAGGTGGAAGATAAGCTTGGCTGGGGAAAGAGAAAGGTATCCTTAGTGCCAGCTCCACCCTCCCAAGTTGCTGTTCTGCAAGACCAGCCACTTTCCCAGCACATCCTTTGGTGGCAGCTTGGCCCTGTGGTTCACGTGGCCACTGGTGCCAACAGAAGGATGATCCTTGACCCACACACACCCCCCAAGCAGAGTCAGCAGCCTGGACCTTCCCCCAGAACACAACTGACCACTTGCAGCTTCCCTGCTTCCTCCAAAAAACACTTCTTGAGCCCCATCACTCTGTCAGATGGTACAGCCTGGCACTGTCATCCCCCTGTTCTCTCTCCACGGTCCTCAATAACCAACACGCCCATATCAAGATGTAACAACAAATTCAGCCTGTTGGAGTAGTTCTGCTTTGGAAAGGTTACCAATGAACCAGTGTCTAATGGTCACCTATGTGCTAACAGAAAAGGTTTTTTAACCTTACCAGGAAAAAAATGATGGCCAGAGTAAACTACTGGCCCCAGGATCATTGCTATTGATGACTTGAGTCAAAGCATTACATCCAAGACTCTTAGTTTGATCCACTAATACCTTCAAAACAAGAAAGTGAGACTGTCCCTGTCACCTAAATGAAACCTGCTGAGCTTGACCTCTTGATATATCATGGGAGTAATTGCTTGTTTTCCAGCATGATCCATATCTTCCAACCAAGTTCATAGATTGCAAGCACAACTGGGAGTAACAATATATGTCCTCACCAGTTTGGACCAAGGTGAGACAGAACAATCATTCAACACTGTGCTCTGTGGAACCACAGATGTTTTTGTAATACTCTTATCTTTACCCTTAAAAATACAGAAGAGAGGCTGCAAAGACCACTCAGCTTTTACTAGCATTGGAATAAGATTTCCAGGGAGGAGGTGAAATCACTATCCCTGGAAGTGTTTAAAAGACGTGGATGGGGTACTTGAGGATATGGTTTAGTGGTGAACATGGTGATGCTGAATGCTGGACTTGATGACCTTAGAGGTCTTTTTCCAACCCTAATGATTCTATGATTCCAACCCCTTGTACTCAGCAAGCGTGAGCCGTAAAGTAATAAATCCTTGGAGAAAAATTGAGAAACTAAGAGAAAGTGTTTCCTGATTACAAGCCTAATGCCACCATTTCATTACATTTCACATGAGAAACCTGGGAGTATTGTACGGTGCAGAAGATTCAGCATCTCAGCACAAGATTAAAATCTTGCCAAAAGGATGCTTTTACACAGAAGGTATTTAGCAAGACAATAACTGGTGATTGCCTTCATGGTCCCTCGATGATGGATGATCTAAAGAAAATCATCCTAGCAGATGATGATGAAGACTGTAGTATGGCTCCTATCAACCCAGATGCACATGTGAATTAATATGCCATCGCATGATCCCTCTTCTCCATTTTTATCTCACAATATTGGAGCAGCTTCAGGCTCAGTTTCATTTTCTTTCAGCACAAATTTCACCAGTTGCTATTTTATTCAATACAGCATTTAATCTATTTTAGTAGTAAGGATGTCTTATAAAAAACACATAAGACCTATTTTCATTGTCATGATGCTGAAAGCCAGTTAGCATATTCTAGGGCAGTAGATCATAATGCTCTTGTTGGCATCACAGAAAACAGAGAAAGGCTTACAAGAAATGGTTCTGGAAACACCATCTTGAAGACACCCACGCAGAAAAAATTGTTTATCTTGATCTCAGTAATGCATTTGTTACATTTATTGCCCAGAGAAGCTGTGGCTGCCCCATCCCTGGAAGTGTTCAAGGCCAGGCTGGATGGGACTTGGAGCAACCTGGTCTAGTGGAAGGTACTCCTGTCCGTGGCAGGAGTTTGGAATGAGATGAGCTTCTAGGTCCCTTCCAGCCCAGACCATTCTATGGTTCTATGATTCTGTGATTTCCGTTGCTTGCCCTGGCTCAGGCTGAGATGCACAAATGAGAGCCCCTCCTGATGTCTGCTTTACAACAAGAGATTGTGGCCATTCTGGCTCCTTGAATTTTATAAACAATGCAGTCTCAGCACACTGGCTACTGTTTTGTATATTAAATTGTTGGGGGGGGGTGGTATCAATAAACAGCTGCACGGTCCAATTAGTACTGTTTACTGTCAAATTAACAAGGAAAGTGATACTTTCTGCTCTTTGTTTATAACTCTGCACAGTTGGCCCTGGCACCAGAAAGACTAAATGAGAATGGACAGCTCCCGATGGTAGATGCTCTCCTAGATCAAACAGAAGGGAAATTTTGTTTGCCTTATAAGCTAAACAGTATCTTTTCAGGTTCATGTGCTCAGAATAACAGCTATTCAGTTGCACCAGCTGTTTTTTATTTCACTGCTAATTATGTGTCTCATTCCTCAGCTGACTTGCATGTCATTGTTTGATTGCTGATGTTCGGTCAGAGAGATAGGGAACAGGAGTCCAGTGCACATGTGTGTGCATGAAGTAGAACAGTGGGTAGATGTTTAAATTCCTGGATGAAAGTTGTGTACAACTGTAGGTTTCCTTCGTACTGAGCTTTAGAAGATAGGCCTTGGCCTTTCAGCACGCTCTCTGAGCTTTGCTTTCAGAAAGATGGTGTGCAAAGGATGTCAAACACTTGCTTTGAATCTAAAGAAATTATCTGAGCTCTTTGGTCAAAATACAAATAGTGAATGGAACTGAAACACCACTTTTATTAAAATATCTACTTTAATAGGGAAAACTTAATTCATTCCAACTGAGCCTCATTTTTAGGTGTGCTCCAGGCTACTTGAATCAGGAAAATGTTATCACTGTACACTGTGCTTCTTGCCATTCACTCACTCTTCTGACTTTTCCTCCTTCACCTCTCCATTCATTGTAATTTCTGTTATAATTGATTATTTTCTAAACCCCCCTGCACTCAGACAGAAATATAGAAAGGCCGTCATTACTTTGCAAATAATAAAAAAAATTGGTCATACAAACTGTGCATAACCTCTGGTTATGATAGATTTCCCCGTAATTTTGCATGATTTGCATTATTGCCAGTTCAAGACAGGCTTTTGCAAGACACTTGATATTGGTGTATCCCTCTCCTTTAATCCAATAATAATTTTTTCTTGTATTTGCAAGAGTATAATGAGGAGAGCTGTGTGGAGAGCTTACTAGAGCTTTATTTCTTATCAGAGGAGGTAAAACTTGGAGAAAGTAAATAAATAGACTGTTTGCATCCTTTTGTTAAATGCTCAGAATCTCTGTGAATGAGGGTGGCACAAATGCTTGAATGCATTAAAACCAAAAGGCAGTTCTTCTCTGTCTCCAGTTAAAAGGCTTTTGTGGTGATATTATGTTGATAAGAACTTTGAAATGCTATAAATAGGTAGATACAATCTCTAAAGAATGCCTTTGAGGTCATTCTAACTCACCCATCTCAAGAAAAAAAATTCACTACAGGCAACTTTTTCAGATCACATAAAGTTTGGTAGACAGTGAAAGCAGTAAGAGGGGTCATTTCTCCAAAGTGACAGATCAGCACTGATGAAGGGTGGGATGAATCCTGCCCAGAGCACTTTCAAGACACATTTGCCTGAGAGCTGGGCATCCCACCCCTGTTTTCGTCATGGGAGGTTTAATCCCAAGCCATGAAGTTCATCTTGATGTGGACACTTACATCTGGTAAGATGTTCTTTGCCCAATGTTCCACTACCTGTACCTATAAGATTTTGACTATATTGGGGCTCTGGACAACTTGGTGGATATGTACATATATAGACACTTGAAATTATGAATTAAGGTGACATCTAAGTTACTTGCAAAAGAAAGAAAGAAAGAGAGAAAGAAAGAAAGTAAGAAGGAAAGAGAGAAAGAAAGAAAGAAGGAAAGAAGGAAAGAAGGAAAGAAGGAAAGAAGGAAAGAAAGAAAGAAAGAAAGAAAGAAAGAAAGAAAGAAAGAAAGAAAGAAAGAAAGAAAGAAAGAAAGAAAGAAAGAAAGAAAGAAAGAAAGAAAGAAAGAAAGAAAGAAAGAAAGAAAGAAAGAAAGAAAGAAAGAAAGAAAGAAAGAAAGAAAGAAAGAAAGAAAGAAAAAGAAATTATATGGTCATCTTTACTAGCAGATTTTGAGAACAAATCATAATGTGCTCTAAAGCAAAATTCAAATCAGGATCCTATAAATTGAAATTTTCCCTGTGCTTTCATCTGGATGTTTAATGATATACTTCTGATCCAAAAGCCTCTGTAATATTATTCCTTCAGTATAACAGTACACAAATGACTAAACTTCAGAGATAAATGAAGCTATTTCTGAACGTTCCTGGACATTTTAAAGCTGAGGCAAACTACACCAGAAAACACAACAGCAAAAGGTGCCCAAATAATATACAACATAGCTCTGCTAAACCTTAAACATGGTGTCTACTTTATTTAACTATAACAGTATTTCTGTTATGTGATGCCAACTAATGCAGGGCAACTGTAAAGTCGAAGAGAATAAAGGAAATCACTTTTTCAAATCTCTGCCAGACTCTTTCAAAAAAGAACTAGGAATGTAGCAAAAGTGATCAAAGGCGAAAGAGCCTGCCAGGCTTTATTTACTCTCTACTCTCTGTCTGTTTGGGATTGACATTTTTTATATTTTTATTTCTTTTTTAAAAACAATAGTTTAGACAAATGTGTCTAGACTGATGGTAGAGCAAATGTGACATTAATTATGGATTCTTACACAGTGGCTCAGCTTATGTGGGCAGTTGCCAGTTCCCAGGGAAACAAAAATTGCCAGGCTGCCAAGCTGGAAATAGCTGCTCATCTTACCATGGCCCCTTCTCAGAGTGTGACTGGTATCAGAGGCTTCAGAAGAGGTTGCTCTGCATGGATGTGGGCAACTATAGGGCACTTTTTGCATTTCCAGCACAAGGTGTCAATGGAGAGGTGGCTACGAGGGGATTTGTTTTCACAGCTCTGCAGGAGGTACTTCAGGTCCAACCACATGCCATGTGAAAGCCAATTTGGCTTGAAGAGTTTTGTGCAAATGTGGTGAGGTTGTCTCTGCATCCCAGCCTGGCCCATTTAGTGGAACCCCTGAGTCTGCTCTCACAGAGTTGATTTTCTCAGGCTCGTCCAACAATGGGCACCCAGGAATTAGGCAATGCTGTGGATCTTTCATGACAGTTGCAAACATCTTCCTTGCTAGGAATATCTCCTGGTTTAGGAAGTCCTGTGTTATTCTGATTCCATTACATTGGTGGCTCCAATAAATGTGCTCTCAGCTAATCAGCTTGTGCTTTTTGCATCTCAGTTGCTTCCAGGTGATGGCTCTGATATTCTAGCAAAAAAATTCCCATTACTCATTTTAAAGTGAATTCCTTCTGTTTTGCTCTGCTGAATATCATACTATTTCTGCTTTTCTCACCCTCAGAACATCAGATCTCCCTGCATGATACCCCAGTCCTTCTCTTTGTGTCATCAACAAATTATATAATCACAGAATCACAAAAGGATTTAGGTTGGAAGGAAACTTAAAGACCTTTCAGTTCTGACCACCTGCCATGGGCAGGGACAACTTCCACTAGACCAGGTTGCTCAAATCCCCAACCAGTCCGGCCTTGAACACTTTCAGGGATGGGGCATTCATGACCTCACTGTGTCTCACCACACTCAGAATTTGTTCCTAATATGTTACCTAAACCTACCCTCCTTCAGCTTAAGTATATTCCCTCTTGTCCCATCAGTCCATGCTTTTGTGAGAAGTCCCTCTCCAGCTCTCTTGTAGGCCCCCTTTAGACACTGTAAGGGGCTCTAAGGTCTCCTTGGAACCTTCCCTTCTCCAGGCTGAATAGCCACAACTCTCTCAGCCTGCCCTGATAGGAGGCTGCTCCAGCCCTCTGACCAACTTTTTGGCTTCCTCTGGACATATTCCAACAGGTCCACGTCTTTCTTTTGTTGGGGACCCCAGACCTGGATGCAGCACTGCAGGTGGAGTCTCACAAGAGCAGAGTAGAGCAGCAGATCAACAGCCTTTTGTGCTAAAGGGACAAATGGCCATATTAAATGTGCTCATTCTTAAAAAATGGTTAATGACAAGCACAATTCTTGAAAAAAATCTGATCTTGCAACCTTCTTCCAGCCAAACATATGATTTCTTTCATCACAATAATTTTTTCATTCTATTGAGCTGATTCCTTACACATCTTCCAGCTAATTCATATTTGATCACTGATCAGCTACCACATATATTCTGATGTGGAGTTTTGGGAAGACAAGACACTGTATAATAACAGGTCAGTGTCACTTAGGGTAGAACATACCCCGACCATACCCTTCTCAGTTTATACGTGAAGTTATATTAGTGTTTCAGACCAGGTTGTCAACTTCAACACAAGTCTATAGGTAATGTCTTTAGCAAGAAAATTACTTCTTAATATTTGAGCCCATGACTGAACCTAAAACAAGAAATCTAAATTAAAAAAAAAAAAAAAAAAAGAGTAGGCAAATATCTTTTGACAAAGACTCAGCATTATAATTTTTAGAATTTGCCAGTGACACAACCCATTACTGGTTTGCCCATATTAAAAACTTCCTGGCTTTATATTTAATCAAAAATAGCTCTGACTGGCAGAAGTGCTGAAGGTTGTAACCTTCTGGTTATCCACAGAACTAGAATAACAAGGGCAATGGGGTAACCTCTCCTCACCCTGCCTCTTCAGGCTGTCTCTGTTCTCCCAGAGGGTCTAACTCTTCCCACTCAGTCTAGGGCTGTTTTGCTGAGTCTGACACCAAAACCGTGGAGCTGAATTTCTTGTAGGAATGCCAGGGACAAAACCAGAGTCAATGTGTAGCCACAAAGAATCCCTTAAAACTTGACTCAGAAAAATGACTCAGACTGGCTGAGGAAGCCAATTCATACAGATAACTCCTCTCTGCAGCACTCAGGCGAGGGTGAAAGAGGTGGGTGAAGGCTCCTGCCCTGTTATTAAACAAGCAATTTCCCTGAATTCTCCCTGAACTGAATTCTCCATTGCCTTAAGTGATCTGCTGGTGAAAGTGCAGCCGTCAGCTCCTCTGGTGCCAGAACCACAGGCACTGGGCATCGCTAGAGCATCGCGCGTTCTCTCCGCAGGCAACGCGCCTCCCAAAATTTATATCTCCCCACTTTTTTTGAGAGGTGTGAATGTGGAGGCACTGAAAGTGGGTTGGGTGGGGATATACCATACAGTTCTGTTCTATGTGTGTTCAGCATGGAGAAGAGAAGGCTCCAGGAGATCTCGCTTGGGTCTTTTAGTACTTAAAGGGAGACTACAGAAGAGAGGAAGAGTGGCTTTTTATATGGACAGGCGGTGATAGGATGAGGGGGAACGGTTTTAAACCAAAAAAGGAAAGATTTAAATCAGATGTTAGGAAGAAATCCTTTATTCAGAGGGTGGTAAGGCCCTGGCACAGGTTGCCCAGTGAAGCTGTGGATGCCTTGTTCCTGGAAGTGTTCAAAGCCAGGTTGGATGGGGCTTTGAGCAACCTGGTCTAGTGGAAGGTGTTCCTGCCCATGACAGGGGGATTGGAACTTCATGATTTTTAAGGTCCCTTCCAAGCCAAACCGTCCTGTGATTCCATGACCCATCAGGATTTGAGCCAAATCATAATGGCACACATGCAAATAGATTTATCACTTCATTTAATGGCCAAGAGGAAATCTGCACATTAGCACACAATCAGCACATCAGCACACAGATAGTGTGGCTTTGTCCTACTGAGCTAAAGGAATGATTTGGGGCACGTTTTGTCTCTTTCTACTGGTGCAAGTGGGCAAGGCAGGTAGAAAACCCTGGAAAATTTGACTTAAGAAATGTGCCACTGGGAATGCCACCATCCCTGGCTCTGTATCACGTCCGCTTTAGCCTCTACCTAACAGCTAGTGTCCAAGGAACTTTCTGCCTCCTCAGCTCTGCCAATCACCATTTATGAGCTGATGCTGCAGGTGTTTAAGTGAAGACACCAGACTGTGAGCAGCAGGACAGGGTAGTGAGCCCCAACAAAGGGGGAGAGCGGGCAGCTGGTGATGGTTGTGTCTGGATCCATCTCTGCCAATTCCACCAGAACTGTTTGCCGAAATCCTGGGTCCTCATGCTGCCCCTTTTTCATGTGGTTTGGCTTTCAAGGCAGAATAAGTTTATTCAGATGAACTCCCTGATATCAGGAGGGTGGAAAACATTGTAACTTTTAACTCAGACCTTGCCAATAAAAGTTCTCTTTCTACAAGAAGAAAGCGGTTCTTCGGAGAATTGCCTTCAGCAAAGATGCACCCTGAAGAGAAACTCCTACAGCTACAACACACAGAGGAAACTGGAAAAGCCTTTAAATTGTATATCAAGGAATTTCTAAAGAGCAATTCAAAATGAAGGCTTATGTTACCCAAACCAATTTAAGGAGCATACCTGCACCTACCAAACTAAGTGTCCATAATCACAAACAGCAGCAGGAGCAGAGAGGAGAGATGAGGTAGCATACAGGGACAGAGTATTTGTTACCAGCATGAATATTAGTTCTTCTCTCAAAACACACAGAGAAAATTTGGATGTATAGCCTTCCTTTGGAGAATCCATGGTATAAAGGCGCTAAGTTCGTTAAAAGCATTTATTTCATAAACACCAGGCAAACATGCCCAGTTCGTAGGAACTATCAAGAAGAACAGAAAAAAGGTAGGAACTACTGGGCAGAGTAAGATCTATCACATGACAGTGAAAGACTCTAAATTATATTTTGAGCTTCCTAAGCCACCAAATACCTCGAACCTTTTTCTCCTCACTTGGACTGATTATCCACATATCAAATTTGTTAAAAATTTCTGGAGGATTATTCACTTTCCGTTAAATCTTGGGCAAAGAAAAATCCTTCTTTTTCAATGGAATCCGTAAGTGACAACAACACACGGATTACAGAAACAAATCATCTGCTGTGCTGTTCCCACTGTGCACAGATGTATTAGTTTACTTAAACTTGTCCAGCTTCTGACAGTGGTCAAATCCTTAACCTCAGCGCACAACAGGAGAACAGTGACTTTCCATCTACTGCCATTTACAAGAGGTTTCCTAAAACACTGTCTAAATTTAAGTAGGTGGTATTTTCCCATGGACATTCATAACTGAAGAAGCTGGGGATATAGTCTAGACATTCTGTATTTTAGTATTTGTCATATTAATGTTTCTCTGTGCTTCGCTTTCCTTACCCGTAAAAGAACCTTGATAAATCCTGAAGTACAATCAATACAGGATAGTACAGTAAAATTAGCCAGTTCTGTTTGTTTAGCAAATTCTAAAACAGAAGTGATATTCAACATTAGTAAACCTGCATGCAAATGTAATTGTAATTTTTAAAAATGCCCCCAAAGACTAAAGCTCTGCAAAACAGTTGACTGGGGCCTGTTATTTCTTTTTCCTTTGATTTTAAACCACCTTTTTACAGACTTTTTAAAGTTTCTAGTAATTTTCCTGGTTTTGTTTATTCCTAGTTTTTTGTGTTGAATAATGTCTATGTGTTGGGTTGACTTGTTTTGTTTTGTTTTGTTTTCTCCTTTCCAGTATTTTTTTTTGTTGAATTGGTCACTTCTCATGAAAAGTGCTTATCCTTCTCTGTCCTTATTGTATAAGAAAGGGCTAAAGACCATGGACAATAGGCATTTTTCCTAACTTTTTTTTTTTTTTAATATATAATTGGACTTTTGGAAGAGAAAATCCCTTCAAATAAATACAATGCAACCTGAGAATAATTTGTTTGTATCATGCTAAAACTTGATTTCTTCATGTGGGCTAGTCGGAGGCTGTTGCAATAAATTATATGTTCCCAGCATCCAGAGATTTTGAACAGTCACTGCCAAATGCCAGGATTTGCTATTAATAGCAATCTTTTGACTACTCCCTGTCCCATAAATGACTGTTTCTGATACAGAATGGCTCATACTCGGCGTGAGTAACATATGTGCAAGACTGCACACTCATGAAATACACATGCTCCATATGAAAACTTGGGCAGAGATACAGCAGAGCAGAGAAAGGGGAGACGGGAATATTTTATATGTTGTGAGAGGGAAGAGAAAATCCAAAACACAACAAAATCAACCTCTTGAATGGGGAGTCCCAGGTGAGGAAGGTGTGTAAGCCTGTGTATGAGATCTCACAAGTATCGATGGGATATTGATGGCCCAAGCTCAGCTTTCACTGAGACCCTTGGAGATCCCTCCATTACCTTCTATGGATCCCTGCTCCTTCTCTTTCTCCCCCAGCCTTGCAACTCTTGCCCCAGGCCTTCTTGCTGAGCCTTTTGCTGAGCTAATTCAGCTCATTAAAGTGACAAAAGATGTATCCTACAAAAAAAAAAAAGAATCGTGGAAGTGAGCCATTTCCTGCCATTTTACAGGGGAGACTCAGCTCACACAGGACTGGGACACGCAGTAGAGCCACCTGAGTGGAGGTGCAGGATTGCAGGATCTTGGTGCTCAGCTGTCCCATGAGTTTTCACTCCAATACCTTCCAGAAATCTGCTGCTAGTTGCTTAAGATGGATAAATATTTAAGTATTTCACTTTAACATAAGCACATTGATTTCATCTATGTTAGTACATAAGCGTGGGAGCAATCCTTCGCTGGATGTCCATGTCCACACTGCTAAATAGTCCCTCAAAACTGGGAAGCTGCATCTGAACTGCTACTGGGAAAATTGTGAGCTCTCTTCTAGCTCCTAGCTCACAACTGGGCCCTGCTGGGATCAGGTCAGAAGCCTACTGGGGAAAATTCAAGCAATTTAGCAGCAGAGACAACTGAGGGGTTGCACCTGAAATACTCCTTGGCACTGTTTAATCTGTCAGCATAGGTGAAGACACTGTCTCTGGTAAAAATAAAAAAAAAATAAAAGGCAACCAACCAAACAGTAACAGCGGTAGCAACATAAGGACATGGATCAACCAAAACTATCAAAACCACTGTTGGTCTCCCAAGACACTGTGGTCTCCAATCACATTTTTATTTCATAGCCTTCCTAACAAGATGTCTTGAGTCAACAAGGTGTTTACTTACTTATTTGTCCTCTATCCCAGGGTTGAGTGACCAGTCTTTTATTGATTTTCTTTCTTTTTTGAGGGTTTTGTTCCATCTCCTCACCTCCTCTTACTGTCAGATGACCCTGTCACATAAACATTTCCCAAATACTCCCAGCATGGGCGTCTCAAGTTGTTGCTTCTTCAGAACAGAGTTCAGGGCTCATTTTTAATGCATATTCAGTGAGAGGGGGGAAGGAGAGAAATGGAAAAATGTAAAGAGTGAATTTATTTCTTCTTTTGCACGAGAACAAGTCCGTATTAATTCCAGTTGTTCTGATGAAAGAAAAATTTGTCTTGGTGCTGCCCAGCAGGGATCTTGTAGGCTACAGAATATTCCCCTCCTTGGTTGTAAACCAGCACAACCTTAGAGCACAGAGAGCTCTTTCTTCACAGCTGTCATCTGGCTCAGCCCTGATTTGCAGACATGTCAATAAGAGCTTTTCTCCTGGCTCCAGTGGGGGAGATGTCTACAGCTCTTCCTTGGTTTGCTTCCTACTCATCGCGTTCTGCTGGCAGCTATCTCTACACTGGAGGGACAAATGTGTTCTCAGTTATACATCTCCTGATCTGCCTGTGGCACTGCAACAAGAGGCACCTTTCTGGGGCTGGAGCACAATTTGTCCCGTTCAGAGGGGTGCTTGAGTCAATGAAGCCACAGATAAACTTGGGGGTTGGTTATAGGAGCTGCTGGCTGTTCGATCCAGCAAAGTGTGCAAGCCCAGAACTTCAGGCCACCCATAGTCCCACTGGTGCACACATGAGATTTTTCTCACTTGACTTCACACATGTCATAAAGCTAAACACGTAGTCTTGAGGTGGTGCTCTGGAAAAGAACAGTGCTCCTCCCATCCTAAGGGATGTGTCTACAACCAGCAAGGCAAACAGTTTTATGGAAGTGCTCATCTTGTCACTGATGGCAGAGACACCTTGGTCTGAGGTAGTCAACAGCTTGTCCTCCTTAGATGAGGATAACCCCACTTGAAAGGTTTGGTTTGAGCCCTCATCTTAACAGGGTCACACTGAGGAGCATTGGGCTCCGCAGAGGCAACATGCAGCCCTCACTGACACAGAAGTTCCTGAAGATTCATAAAACTCTCAGTTCCCTCCCATGCTACATTACCATTAACTAAGTTATCCCTCATGATTTGTAGAATCATAGAATCGTTTAGGTTGAAAAAAACCCTTTAAGATCATCAAATCCCATCATTAACCCAGCACTGCCAACTCCACCGCTAAACCGTGTCCCTCGGTGCCACATCTACGTGTCTTTTAAATCCCTCCAGGGATGGTGACTCCACCACTTCCCCAGGCAGCCTGTTCCAATGCTTGATAACAAAGAAACATAAATAAATAAGCAGACCTGCGATTGGCAGGTGCCAGATTTCTAAGAGGGTTTAACATCTTTGTGACTGAAGCTTATTGCAGAGTGGGATACCAGTGTCCTGGTGGGGAACACCCAGTGCTTCTAGTTGAATTCACTGGAAAATCTGCCCCAGCCTGTATACAGTGAGTGGGAAGAAATCCAGCTCCTGGCTCTTTAGAAAACCTGGGCTCTTGCATTTCAAACAGTTTCTTGTTTATCTCCTCCACAATTACCACTTTTTGCAGTCCTACAAGGAGTCAGAAGCTACTGACTGCTAGAAAATAGTGAAGAAATATAGAGACTTGCAAAGAAGGCACCACTAGGCCTTATTTCCAGAGCTCATCTCTGCTGGTACTGAAGACATGGCAAGAATTTGTAGCTCTCTGGGACTCAACACTTATTCACAAAGGTGGTAGAATCACCTGTTCCTCTCAATCACTGCATGTGTGTAACCTACACAGCTGTGAGGTTTTTGCTACGAGCTGCAGTCACTCCTGGTTTGTACCATTCCAGGCTCTGTCCGCCTGGGAGAAGCCACACAGCTTCTCACGATGCTCCTGATGGCAAACACCAGGAAGGGGTTGACCACCGGGTACCACCACCAAGCCACGGCTCAGCTGGAGAGGCAGCTGCAGAAACTCAGCTTCACCCCAGGTGGGGTGGGACACACGAGGTCAGAAGTCCGGTCTGAACCAGGACCTTGGTTTCTCCCTGCCTAGAGAGCATGTGGGCATGCACCACATTTTTAAAACAAGGAGAAAATGCTTTGAAATGGGCCATCTCCACCACTGCCTTCGGTGCCCACAACTATGTTTGCACAAATATATGAGGGGTATCAAGAATTTTATAATGATACTCCCTCACCCATGGTTCCAGTTAAAACCGCTGTAATAAACAAAACATACAGAGCACATCACTGGCACCAGAGGCTATAATTTTCTCTGAGCAGAAATATTACCAAAAAAGAAAAAGAAAAAAGGCAGGATTTCATCCAATTGAGGAAGAAATCTATGCAGACCTTTCCTTTCATTAAGCTTCTCAACTATTATTAAAGGCAAGTCAGTAGCCAAAAATTCTTTGATGATGACATTGAATCATTTGATGACAGAGTGTTTTGGGAAAGGCTACAGATGCAGATCACTGGTAAAAACCTTGAATCCCAGGAAGAGTAATCTTTCAAATATCCCAATACTTTCTCTTTTGTGGGGAAACACTTTTAACCCTCTTTTTCAAGTGAGGTTTGGATTTTCTCTTAAGTCCTTTGGTTTTGCAGCTATTAGGAAAATAATATGTGATGTCTTTTCCTCAGAAGCTGTAGATCTTGACTGATGGCAAAGACAAAGCAAGTACCAAGGCAAGAAATCTTGGTAACGTGGGATATGAAACATGCAGAGCTAAAGCATGCTGGGAGCAAAGGTGTTTACTTTCTTATTTTGCTGCTTAAGACATTTCATAAAACCACAAGGAAAGCATGGGCTACATGGTGAACAATTCATCTCCACATAGCTCCTCATTATTCCAAATTCTGTTGTCTACCTATCTTTATGTTTCAGATACCCCTAATGATTTATTTTTTACTACTTTTTTCCTACCTGTGGACACTTTAGAGAAACCACTTTTGAAGATGTTGATCACTGTTGTTCAGAGGATGGAACTACTCTTGTGTCACCCCTGTCCAGTGACATTGGCCTTCTCCATTATCTTGTTGTTTTTTTGTTCATCAATCTCTCTCTCTTTAAATTGAGTGGAAATGCTCCCATTCAGTAAACGAAGCATGTCTTCAAGCACACCCTGTCCCAGATCAACAGACCATACAGTCCCCTTGACTTCAGTCCTGGACTGAAGGATAAGTATGTGGCCACGCATGTTTTCAAGCAGGAGTCAAAGAAAAAAAAGATATAACCCAAGCTTCATCTGGCCAGCTTTGGGCACCTGCAAAGAGAATCTGGGGGCTACCTAAGTCCAAGGCAGTGATCATTTACCACAGAAGTGTAGAATAAGTGTGTAGGTTGGAAAAGACCGTTCAAGTCATCCAGTACAACCACTAACCCAGAACTGCCAAGTCCACCACTAAAACATGTCCTTCAGCACCACATTTCCACACCTTCTAAATACCTTCAGGAATGGTGACTCCAACATTGTCCTGGGCAGACTGTTTCAATGCTTCACAACCCTTTCTGTGAAGAAATTTTTTCCTAATATCCAACCTAAACATCCCCTGAAGTAACTTTCCGTTTTCCCTTATAATCTCACTTGTTATTTTGGTGATGAGATCAACTCCCACCTCTCCACAATTTCCTTTCATGTGGTTGTAGAGAACAAGGTCTCCCCTGAGCCTTCTTTTCTCCAAACTGAACCCCCTCAGCTCCCTCAGCTGCTCCTCATCAGATTTGTGCTTCAGACCCTTCCCCAGCTCTATTGCCCTTCTCTGGACATGCTCCAGCACCTCAGTGTCTCAGAGCCCCATCTAACCTGGCCTTGAACACTTCCAAGTATAAGGAAGCCACAGCTTCTCTGAGCAACCTTTTCCAGGGCCTCACCACCCTCACAGTAAAGAATTTTTTCCTAATGTCTAATCTAGACCAAACCTACTCTCTTTCAGTTTGAAGCTATTCCCCCTTGTCCTGTCCCTTCAGGCCCTTGTAAATAATCTTGGCCCATCTTTCCTGTAAGTTCCCCTCAGGTTCTGGAAGGCCATGATAAAGTCACCCTGAAGCCTTCTCTTCTCCAGGCTGAACAATCCCAATTCTCTCTGCCTTTCCTCATAGCAGAGGTGCTCCATCCCTCTGATCAACTTGGTGGCCTCCTCTGGACTTGCCCCAACAGATAAATGTCCCTCCTGTGCTGGGGACCTCAGAGCTGGATGCAGTGCTCCAGGTGGGGTCTCACCAGAGCAGAGTAAAGGGGCAGAATCATCTCCCTTCACCTGCTGGCCACGCTTCTTTTGACCAGTTTTGACAGCAATTAAGTAAAGCAAGAAGGGTGAAGATGAGGTGGCAATGACTGTCAGCCAAACATAGTCCATTTTGGTGCACTGGAAGGAGCAATTCCTTTTGAGCTGCTCTCTTATTTAAAAATGTAATTTAATTTCCAAATACTGAATTTCGATGAGATATTTAACTTTGGTATCCTGGTTAGTAAATGAAGATTAACTGTTTTGGTGGGGGTTTGAGAGCATATCCAAACCCAAACTTTCATATGGAAAATTTTGACGGGATTACATTTTTTAATCAGAATTTCCTTTTGGTTGAAAAAATGTTTTTCTTCTGGGATACACAATGCACAGAAAATCCCTTAACTGAGGAGCCACATACATGGCTCACACGACACCAAGGCCTTTTCTGCTCCACACCACATCAGAGAGGAGGTTGGGGGTGGGGCACAAGGAGCTGGGAGGGGACACAGCTGAAGACAGATGACCCCTAACTGACCCAAGGGATTTTTCAGATCATAGGGCATCATGCTCAGCATATTGAGCTGGGGGAATAAGAAGGAAGAGGGGAAGTTTGGAATGATGGTATTGGTCTTCCCCAGTCACTGTTTCCCTTGATGGAGCCCTGCCTTCTTGGGATGGCTGAACACCTGCCTGTTCGTGGTAAGTGGTGAATAAATTCCTTGTTTTCCTTTGCTTCCTTGTGTGGCCTTTGCTTTACCTATTAAGCTGTCTTTATCTCAACCCATTTGTTTCCTCATTTTTACACTTCCAGTTCTCTCTCCCATCCCACTGGAAGCAGCTGAGCTCCGTTGCTGGCTGGGCTTAAAGAATGAACAGCTGCTGCAGTGGTGGTGGCATTGAGGAGATAAAGGCTTCTTGGTCAGTATTATTTATCAGTTGCATTTAGCCCCAGTGCCTGGTGGACCTCAACTCTCCCTATAGGATGGAAGGCCAAGAGCTAATACAGAACATGGAACAGAGGGATGTGGCAAAGAGAACAGGAAAGAAGAAATGGTAAGGAGGTTATCATGGTCATTCAGCTTCTGCTGTCCTAAATGATCCCAGAAATAAGTGAAGGCGGGGACACCAGGGGGCTCAGAGGGGTTGTTTATCAACCCACCATTCATGGCATTAGTCACAGCCCCCAGGTGCTCTGTAGGTAAAACAAGTCTGAGGTACTGGGCAGAGAAAGGAGGATTTCTGAAGCAGGATCTCGGCCCTCTGCACTGCCCAGGTCTGGTGATACCAAGGTCCCACTTGGCCATTGTGACTTGTGGCTGCTGGGAGGTGCAGTCAATTTAATTCAGGTTGTGTCTCTCCTAGAAGTCAAATGGTAAAAGCACAGTAAAATGTGGCTTGTTGTATAGTGACCAACAGAACAAACTGCCCCAGACAGCTGCTTTTCCCAAGTGTTGCCTTCCCGACAGGCAGCTGGAACTGATAAAGCTGTAATTGCCCCTTCCACTTCAGAGAGCATCACAGGGAGGGGTGCACAGAAAGCAGTCTCTGTCTTACCTGGTGGGCACAGGACTCTCATGCAAAGCAGATCTTTGAGTGGAACTGGTGCAAGCATGTGGAGAAAACTTTTTTTTTTTTTTTTTTCAATTTTAAACAGCAAGTATCACAGATGCTTTTAATACCTGTAAATACCTTGGTCCCTCTGCATCTTCCTACCCTGGTCTTGCTGGTCCTGCCTATAGGAAGCTGGTGCAGAGGATGAAGCAGAGCCCCGTGTTGCTCCTCCAAGGCGCAGATGAGCAGTCAGGGGTTTGGCTGCCAGAGGAGCCCCAGAATCAGGCTGGTCTCCTAGGAAACAATGGCATTGTTGCCACTGGAAAAGACATCCTGATGGGCCATTTGTGTTTATCTGGTATTTCCATTCTCTGCTGATTAACCCAGCCAAGTGAGGTCTTCATGTGGTAATTACAGCACAGCTCATTTGTGTGTGTTTTACAATGGTGTTGATATAATCCCACTAGAGCACCCCAAGCATGTGCAAGGAGTTCCCACCAGAAATCCAAATAACGCCCCAGTGCTGCTGACAGCTTAATAACATGACAAAGTTCAGTCTTGCTGGATGTCAGGGACAGGAATGTGGTTCAAGCTCTGACCTGGAGCTTTCAAAATACTGTACAGTTGAGGCTGAGTGTTTGACAAATAACCTTTTCTTTGCCTGCTCAAATCCATCAGACGCTACCAGGTGCCATGGAGAGGCCACATGCCACTGTTAAAATGTTAAATTGAGTGGCACAGCCATCGAAAGCTCTGGGGAGGGACATTTATCTTTATTATTATTGTTATTAATAATGCAGATATTGCTGTGCGTTGCATTCCAAGGTATTTTTGCAGCACTAAATCATCCAAACACCCATCGGCGGCCCTGATAAATCACACAACAAACCAAAATTCAATACAGCTGTCAGCCCAGACCCCAAGCAAAATCTCAGTGAGCTTAATTATAAAGTTCAGGCAGGGACTGAGCCTGCTTGCGAGGGGACGAGCTGCAGCATGGCACTGCCATTCCGGGCACTTGGGAAAGGCTGCATCAGCCCTCTCCTCCCGCTCCGCAGCATCCCAGTGCTGCCACAAGTAGCAGGATGGGGATAGCTGCTCATGACAACATTTCTCATTGTTTTCCTCCTTCTGCTTTTTCCATGCTGCTTTTTTACTTTCCCTGATTTATTTTAAGCTGTTTCTCTCCCTTCGTATTATTTCTACTTTTCCTTTTGCCTCTCTCTTTTCCTTCTCTTTTTTTCCCTCTCCCTCAACACTTTCCTTCTGTCTCACCATCCCTTTCTTGATCTTTCCCTCTTCTTCCCCTCCTGATCCCCCCATCAAAGCAAGGAAACCGTAACCCAAAGAACAAGAGTTGAACTTGTGCCAATGCAATGGGCCAAGAGGCTACATATGGAACCAGCAAATCACAGAGCTATGAAGGATGTTAGTGATTTAAAGTTATGTATATTGAAGTCTGGATCTTAAAATGAATCCATAATGGTAGAGGTAACTAATGGAGAGACTTTACTGACAGCAAGCAGAGTTTTTTTATTTAACATTGTTATATTCCCACAAGCTCCTCTTTTCCTGTCCCCACCCTTCTGCTCCCCTTTCTGATTAGTTCAGCATCCACACTGACAATGAAAACCTAAAGCTGCTTCTTTATGAATAAAGATTTTAGCCCATACACCATAAATATGAGTGCTACTCCTGCTGGATGCAGAGCAAGGCATCCAACTGGCTCAGAGAGCTGTGGGGCTCTCCCTGGGGAATCATGCCCATGGCGAGGGACAGTGAAACAGTGAATGCTGCCAGCTGAGCAGGCACAGCACCACGACTCTCACTGCAGTGTGATAAATAATCTCCCGAGGACTCAGGATTCAGCAGAGATGTGTTGCCAAAGCCAGCTGGTCCCCTGTGGCAGGTCAAATGCCAACTGCACTGATTGTCTGAGATCATTAAGGATATTCAGAATTAAAATGCTGCGCAGAGGGAAGGATGTCGCTCTACGTGTGCGCCCACATGCACGTAGAAATAGATGTGCATATGTGTACAAAACATTATACAAGGAAAAACCACAGTAAAACATTACTAAACTTGCAAACTCAAACACTCCAAAGCTAGGAAAAATCAAATACTGCTCACCTCCCCCCAGATTTGCTACTTTTTATACACTAGCATCATGGTGGCACTGGGACCTGGAGCAACAGCTGAGGGGCAGGAGCTTCTGAGCACTCATGATTGCACTTGAAAGCAGAGGGGACATAACCCAAATACCTGCCTTTACTACTTACTGTATATATACACCATATCCACCATATCTATATCTCTAGCATGTGAGACCTCCTTTGGCTTAGGCCACTTAGTACCCTCCCAAACTAGCCTTTGGAATAATTTGGAAGCTCATTTGTCCAGGGAGTGTTTCTAATAAGCCATTTGCAGGCAGTCTTTCCGTTTAGGAGGGCAAACCAGTACGGACAGGAGACATTTTGTGCCAGTCTGTCCTAGAGACTGGGAGTCATCCCAGCACACTGAATTTATTTGTGCAGCAGCACCCTGAAATTGCAGCACAGTGTGACATACTGAGAAAAATCGTGTCTTAAATAGGTGAAACCAAGCATTCAAAGTGAAAACTCACATCTGAAGTTTTCAGTCTTGGTTCCCACGCTTGTGAAACATCATCCCATGCCCCTCAGGGACACATGAAGTGGTCTAATGAATGTTTGTGAAGCAGTTACAAACAACGCTGCTGCAGAAAGCACATGATACCATGACTATTTTAAAGAGCTTCCTAACAGGCTGAGAAACAAGGAATAAAGAAGGCCCAGCACCACACCATGCCAAGAAAACTAATTGTATCACCCGTCCAGGGCATTGGAACAGGGCAGGAGCTGCTCATGATGTGGTATGTGAGCTAATGAAAACTGGTACACAAGGCACACAAGGAGCTGAATGAGGATTACACAGGTGACCTGAACTCCAACAGGTTCTTCAAAGTCCTTCCCTTGGCACCAATAATGTTCTTTAATATTATTTTAACAAAGGGTTGGGGGAAGTGGGACTTCTTGCAGTATATTCTTTCTCCCACTTCTCAGTTAATACTCTTCCATCCCAAAACCTATGGCTTTCAAAGCAAGGGAACCAGAAGAAATCCTTCCCTCTTCTCTCTGCTCAAGAAATCAGGAGCACAAGGGTTACGTTTGCACTAAAGAAAACACCCTTTTTGTTTTTGGCAATTTAGGATTTTCAAACTGCTGCATCTTCTTCCCTATGGCATTGAATTCCCCTTTGCATTCCACAATGCTGATTTAGGGAGAAACCTTAACAGACAAAAGTCCCTGGGGTGTACACACAACACCAAAGAGAGAAGGGCTGCATTTCCCCCTAGCTGCTGAACACCAGGGCGGGTTGGAGCTTGGCCACCAGCTACTGGCATTGCCACACTGAGCTCTGGGATGCTGGAG
This sequence comes from Empidonax traillii, assembly GCF_003031625.1. NCBI lineage: Eukaryota > Metazoa > Chordata > Aves > Passeriformes > Tyrannidae > Empidonax > Empidonax traillii. The sequence continues at coordinate 502,015 of NW_020955383.1, forward strand.
GAGCCAGTTCCAGTCCTGCTGAGGAATGACTAGACTGCGGGTTTTTCTTTTCCTCCAGGCTTCACCAGAGAAAGGCAAGATCCTGTCAGCGGTGGCTGAATATTGGCCAGATTATGGGGCATGTGGGTATAGCCTATATTTATTTTTTTTAAGTATATATTTGTTTGATGTTTTGCAAGCATCTGCTTAAGATTTCTGTGCTTATCTAACAGGAGGAAAGAGCCCATTCTTCCCGAAGCCAATTCAGTGCTAGAAATGTCATAACACTGCTGGGCCCCTTCGTTTCATCCTTCGCCAGAGGGACTCCATAGTTCCTCTGCTACTTCTTGGAAAGCCAAGAAGCAAAGGCTGGCAATTAAAGGCATCTGCTGGGCTCATGAAAGGAAAGGCATGCACAAGATATGAAGGATGGATGACACCTGAAATGTCTAAACTCTTGCCTGGCGCAGACTGGACTGATTGCAGCGTGTCTAGCAGGACGTGTAGAGTGTTACATCAGGTATTGAGATAAAAAAGAGAAACCAAACTAAACCCTCCTTGACAAAACTTCCCCCCCACCCCATCCCTGAAGGAAGAGGTGCCAGCAGCTCCGTGGAGCCCGTCAAGGGCTCTATTTTTCACATGGCAAGCAGGGAGAGACAGCAGCACAAATAAATCCCTGTCAGAGAGAGCGATTAGCTGGGTAGAAGAAATCCTTGAGAGACCAAATGACCAAAAAAATGACCAGAAGCAGCAAGACGTTGCTGCGGAAAGGGGAGAGCTTTGGCTTGTTCAGAGCAAATGTATAAGGAACGATAAAATAAAGACAGGAAAAATGATAAGTGATCCAGGTTGTTTCTCACCCCATTTTTCATCATTCAGGGCAGCAATCACAATCACTTAAGCACAGAAACCTCTTATTTTACACAGTGCCCAATGGATCCGATGCTCTTAGTTTCACTGCTGTAAAACATCACCTAGACCACTGTCCAGAGAGCCTGAGACCAGTGTCAGGTTTTTCTGTTCAGTGAGAGGAGCCAGAACTATAAGCAATGATTTTTAATGAAACAAACACTAAAAAACCACCACCAGTGGGGAACATATTTATGTGTGGTCAGTAGATCAAAACCCAAAGCCTGGGGCTCCCGGCAAAGCTCTGTGAAGTTTTCAGTACTGACCACTCTGAGATGCTCATCAGGATGGAATGGTCTCATACTCGTGGTTCTGGCGAGGCAGGGACATGGTGGAGCTGTGCAAGGTGTGAGTTTCTGTTAGAAAATGCACAGCAGTGTCACAGTGTTGGCCATGGTCACCTACTCAGCTGAGTAACCAAACAGCAAAGCTGAACTTCCATTCAGAACTGGCTACAAAATGGGCAAAAAAAGATATTTATTAATTCTTTGATACGCCTAACGGAAAGTTTTTCAGATTACCTGGTTTTCTTTCATCCTGCCACAACTGGAGAGAAAGGGAAAAAGAACACATTTGCTCTGAAGGTGCACCTGGGTGCTTGCACATTGAGAGCTTAGCTCAAAAGCAGTCAGCCAAGGCCTTAGATTTCTACAGTTCTGAACAAGTGACTAAGTATTTCAGCTAACAGGTATAACAGCTAGTTAAAACAGAAACATTAGGCTGGCACCACCTTGGGTTTGGAGAATTTGAAATAGATGCTCATTTTTATATCACACATAACATCAAAGAGATGTGGTACTAGAGTGATGCAGTACTACAGAGATGTGGCCCATTGGGCACAATCTTAGGTGACCAGAAGAGAAGTTGACATGTAAACTTGGAAAAATCCTACTTGTTCCTCTCCAGCTGCAGCTGTTGGATGATGAACTCCTATTGCTTTAGATGGAATGTGATTCCCTGTCATTTGCTATGAGCAGGATTCCAAGCCTCTGCCTCTAATGCTTCTCTGGAAGTGGTTTCCTTTGTGGAAGATAAATTCAAAGTTTTGTGATGGAATTCAATTTAAAATACTTCACATTTGTGTATCATAACATCAGAAAGGCCATTCTTGCAACCAAGAAAAAGTTAAAAAAAACAATAAACAAATAAACAAAATAAAACAAAATTTCAGGAATAACCCGATGAGAAAATAAACCACTTTTATTCAAATTATCAGGTGTTAATCACTCTTGGAATATAATTATAAACAGTTCCAATTCAGGAAGGTGAATTTCTTCGTTTAACCGACACTCAATTGAAGGATACAAAAGAAATATTTGCTTATCTATCTAGAAGCCTAAAATGAAACAATGAGCAGATACTTTTTTGAGTTTAAAAATTAAATTTAACTCTTTCTTCAATAATAAAATATACTACCTATTATACAAAAAGGACATTATTTTATTCACAGTTGACAGAGTACAGTCGCACAATCATAATATTAAAGGTGAACTGCAATGACATTTTAATTATATTTTTCCTATTATTAAGGATTATGAGGGCTAGAGCAGCACACAAAGACCCTAATCAGGCTCCTGTTGTGTAAGGAGCTGCACATGCAGAGAAGAAATATATAGTTCCTACCCCAAAAGGTTGCAATCTAATCTAAAACTGCCCACTAAGAGAGGATGTGCCTCAACTGAAAAACACAAGTATGCGAAGGGATTTATCCTGGCTTTCTTTCTTATCTGATGAAGACCCCCGGATGCACAGTTACTTTTCACTGTCAGCCACTATAAAATGGTTGTTTACAAATAAATTACTTTTCTTTGAACCTTAGCAGGTCTGAGTTTAAAGGTAATTCCCGCGTTCTCCTTACAAGTTCCTGATCTTGCTTTTAGTCCAATAATTCAGGTGGTAGTCCTGAAGACATTAGGCATTTCTGAGATTATTGACATTTTCGAGGAGAAAATCTAGCCATCAGATGGAGTCTTGGCCTTTCAAATTAGCCTTTTTTTTTTGCCTGTATAATGCCCTGAACAAGTACCTGATCACCGTGTCATTGTTAACAGCTAAACTTTGCTTTTGAATGTCAGTGCAGTTTTTAAACAACTGTGGGTCAGTTGGGGCCATGCAGGTCTCTGCACGGGTTGCTCACATACTGGATAGGAAACTTATAAATCTCTTAGGACTTCCAGACCAGTTCCTGCTATCCTCTCTCAGTAGAAGGACAGTAGCATGTACAATGGCCTCCCCTTCCTCTCCTTCAACCTCAGACCCCCTCAAAGTAACCAGGATCATGCCCCAAATGAGTCAGGATTTGAAAGAGAGTGGGTTTGGGGAAAAAAAAAAAAAAAAAAAAAAAAGCACTTCTGTTCACCCCTAAATCTCACTATGCAACTTGGTTTTGATCTTCAGGCTTCAGAACTGAAAACATTCAGATTACAAAAATAAATCTATTGATCACTTGATCATAAATTTTGTAGGAAATACAGAGCAGGACCCTTCAGTAAAAAGAAAAAAAAAATAAAAGAAAGGAGCAAAGGGGGATTGCCATCATAGCTCCAAGAGTTTGCACAGATGAGGATCCATTCTACGAGCAGCTACAGGGAATTTGTTCACAACGTCTGAAAATACAGCCAGGATCACGAGCTGCCAGTTTTGCACTTGGAAAGAGGGTTGGGTTGGGTGTTGGACTTTTTCACCCCAATTTCTTACAGTTAATAATGCCTGGTAATTTCCATCACTAAACAACACAATACACTCCTGGTTTGTTTGAAACCCAAGGCTTAGACAACAGAGCGGCCTTGGAAACAAGAAGTGAGGCGGCCTGACAGCTCAGTGCACTTAAGGGAATGTTTTTAGGCCATTTAGCAGGAGTTTATTGCTCCAGCACAGGAGGCTTTGAGCACTCAAGCACGACAGGGTGTGCATTGTTGTGCCAGAACTGCCCGCCCTGGGTGTGTGTGGTGTGCGGCAAAGGGCCAGGGGCTGTGTCTAAACACCCGCGCGAGAAATGCGATTTAGGCAGAACAAAGCACACTCCTGTTGTGCCTCCCTGTGATTATAAAATAGATCTGTGTCATTATAAATAGAAAATGACTGGTGACAAAGATGCTGCTTTGACTCGCCTCTGAGGCCAAGCTCCTTCGATGCGGTTCCTGATGTCAGACCAATTTAGCGGCTGCGCTGCGGGCGAGTGTGTCTGGTTCGGGGTTAGCCAGTCCACGTCTCATGATGGCTTAATCTCATTTTATAACAGCAGGGGATTCACTGGGGTGCTTTGCAAGCAACACGCTCCTTCACCCAAGGACAGTCCTGGACGCCTTCCGAAACACGCTGTGCCCACTACACAGCTCAGATTGCTAAACAGCAAATTACCCTGTCCTCCCAGGGACTGTCAAACTTTCGGGATCTGTGAAGTTGAGATCCTGCTTCTACACAACTAAATGGTGTGGTTCTTGTTTATCTGAATGGCAACCAAATCAAAGACACAGAAATAATAGTGCTCTTTCAAGAGTGTAAGTTTTCCTCTTTATGCCACCCTCCATCCCAACAAACTTCACAGCACTATTGAATTAAATAATGCAGTAAAATGAACAGAAAATATATACTTATATATAAAAATATATATGTATAAACAGTTTCCATGTGGTAAAATAAGTAATTAAAAAGTAATAATAATTAAAAAACGGAAATTTAAAATTGATTCTTAAGTCCCTACTGCAGTAACTGGAGTATGTTGTTCATTTAGTCCTAGGCATGCTCCTTAAAACAGTGATCTTTCTACTTCAATTATTTAATGAGAATCCCACTTCCATATATATTTTATACCACACTTTATTCCCAAAGCTGGGGATAACCTCTCATTTCCTGAAAGCTCTTAAAAACTTTCTTAAAGAAAAAGTAGAGAAATCTGCTGTTTGCAAATTCTATTTAGTTACTGCTTACTTCCAAACTAAAGTAGTTCATTTAATGAAGAAATAAAAAAAGAGAGAAAAAGAAAAAAACTAATGCAGTGCCTGTAGCCATTTCCCAAATTCTTCAGAATTTATAGACCTAGGGAGACAGTGCAGCAGAATAGGCTAAAATGACCCTGTGAAACCCAAGCAATTCTGGGAATTAAAGGATGTTCACTCCTGTTATGGTTCTACATTGCAAACTGCTTTTAGGGCTCCCAGTAGTACCCATTAGCAACAGCCAAGCTTTTCTGTTTTAATTTAATTTAATTTAATTTCCACCAACAAATTCCACCCTGTGGTGAGAATTGACAGTATCATGTTGAGAACCATTAAAGCATATTTGGATTGTTTTTACTCCATGTATATATATATTTAAAAAAAAAAATATCCCCCCACCCTTTCTTTAGACAAGCCACTTCATAATAAGAGTGAGGCAGGCACAATGGAGGCATCATTATGCTGTGGGATACCACCACAGGGAGTGTGGTTGGAGATACAGGGGAACATGCCTTGGCATTGCACTGCCAGCCTGGTCCCAGCTCCACTCTGAACCTCCCCATGAGACCAGAACAGAGTCTGGCAGCACCAGTCATGTTCCTTTAGTTCCCACCTGGACAGAGCTGGTGTTCTTCTGCACTAAGGCCCTGTATATCACTGCTGCTTGCTTTTCTCCTTGAGTGCTTTCTGTTCTCTTAAGGACATCTTCGCAACTTGAAACATCTTCATGCTTATGTAGCCTTTGGCTTTGCTGGGAATTCCTATTGGGAATTTCCCCACTGGGAATTATGCCACAGGGTTTCAAAGGAAAGAGAATAATAATGCCCTTCATTAATATAGGCTTTTCTGTCATGACTTTTAGGCCTCTCTCCAGGCAAGCAGGCAAGCACATGTTTGACATTAAACACATGAGTAGTCTCTATTCACATGCTGCAAGCTAGAAATGCTCATTAGCGCTGGATCATGGCCCCAGCTGAGCTCTAACACACTCCAGCAAGGAAGCTGGGCTGGAGGAAAGGTGGCCCTGAAACCTTTCATCATGGTTGCACCAACACTGACGAAGCAGCTTCGGCTCCTCCAGCAGGTGATGGGTCGTTCCCCTGGCAGCAGAGGCGAGACCTGCTGAGTTGTGACAATGTCATCATTCAGAGCTGCTTAGCTGAGGAGCGCAGCTCAAACATTGCACATTCAAACCCATCCTCTGGAGTATTTGCAGCATTAGCATCTCTCCAATGAGTGGTGAAAGGGGAATGATTTGGGGCAACAGAGTTGTAACATGATTGCTGAGGTCTCTCAGAGGCTGCTGAGCCCTGCGTGGAGGGTGCCTGAGGGGTCACAGGGCTCTTCAGGCCTTTACGTCACATGTTAAAACATGGACTGATCAAGCTTTGGGAACCAGTGCTGGATGGAATCTCTGGGCTTTCCTGGGGCCAAGTGTTGCTTGGGATGTTGGAAAAGGCAATAAAGCAGCTCAATGCTCTCTGCTTTCCCTGCACATGAGCCAGAAGGGGAGAAAAGGGAACAGGGCCCCTCTTTGATGCTGAGCACCGAGTGGGCTGTCATAGTTCAGTGTCCAAACCAGCAGATCCTTCCTGACCAAGGAAATTGGAAGTTTTGTGACTCAGAGGGAACGTGTCTACTATCTCAGAGAAATCCCTAGGCAAAGCCACCTTCATGGTGCCTTGCTCATGCTTCTGCTGAAATTCATAATCCAGACTAAACAGTCTATCACTCTTGGATAAAGTATCCCAGATGAAAAGATCCATTTTAAAAAATGCTTTTAATATTGTTTTCTCCAGAAAAAAACCCAAATAACTACCTCCTTCAAAATCTCAACAAGTATAAACCTCACAGCATTCCCGCCACCTCTGGAATTACCAGGTCATTGCAGACATCAAAATTAATGAAGAGATGAAAGATTCAGCAAAAAGGCAAAATCTTACTGGAAAAATATTTCTTCATATCAAAAGCAATCCAAGAATAATGAATATATCTAGGAGAGTAATAAACAAATGCAAACTTCCTGATGCTTGAAAGAATACACATGAAGGAAGACACAAGACGTTGGGGATATTTTTTTCTCTAAAACATCAATCCATTAAAAAAATAATAATGCTTCCATGTGCTTCTGGCTTTACAGGAGTGTGACTTCCACTGGCTAAATTCTTGCAATACTTTAAACTCAGTTAATTAGCCAAACTGAGCCGATGCAGAAAGGGGGTTTCATCCCACCAGACGGAAGGGTTACACTAAAACACAGTTCCCTGTGTGCCTGTCCTTGAGCACTCTGCTACTTAGCACTGAGGAAATGGTTGTGGCTAACTTGGAGCTGGATTTGAGCAGGGATAAGAGAGGAAGAAAGGTAGCTGGGGTTAAAACAAAATAAATAAATATTCAAAATAAATGCTACGTGCATTTCAGATGAACTTTCTTGTAGGAGAAACAACTTTGTCTAACTTCTTTGTGATACAGACTGTCATTCCCTGATGGGCAGTGGCTTTTCAGCTGGTGCAAACAGAGCTCTACATTCCACACTAGACCTGATAAAGCAATATCCTTATGTGATTTCTATTGGAAAAAAAAAAACGTTTCTCAGAAGCCCTCATTTAAACAGACTTGAAACAGATACTCTCTAGTCCTACCTGTACAGCAAAATGACCTCTTGGCAATTCAAACAGCCTAACAGAGAATAAGAGTAACTAATCTATGGGATTCTACAGCACTCCCATACCACTGCTAATAGAAGAAAAATCAATATTAGTTCCAATATGAATGGAGTGTCGGATTGACTGAGCAGGGAGCTTTGAAATAAATATCTAAGAAATGTTTGGATGAAATGGACATCTTCACAGACATTTGGTCTGCATTTTTGAAATGCAGATGATTAAATCCACATTGTTGGCTTCTTCCCCCTCTGCACTATGTCTTTCTTTACATCTTGCAAAAAATTTATGAACAAAGTTATTGTAAATCTGCAATGTCTGTCTTGTCACTTAGATTCTTTTCAGAAATGCTGCCTTGCCAATGTAGATATACAATCCTGTATGATTAATATTTATTACTAATAATTCTAAATACAATGGAAGGTCACCAAAAATACCCTGCCTAAAGGAGTCTGGAGCCCTTTAAAATCTCATTGGTGATGGATCCTGAGTTTTGAGAACTGAGCTCAAAATCTTAGCAAAACACTTTTCTATGTAGGATTTCCAGTATTTCCTGCTTCTGACTATAAAAGCCAAAAAGCACAAAGGTGAGCGAAAGTTACAGATCTGAAAACATGAACTTGGATTTCAAACTCAAACAAAGGTCAGGGAATGCCTGAACCATAATCTTGTCCATAATCTTGTATCAGCCTATAATAGAGTTATGAGTAAAATGCAAAGTTAGGATGCAGAGTGAGACTTGAATTCTGGCAGAACAGGCATGGGAGCTGAAAATTGCTCCATTTTCCTCTTATTCTTTCTCATATCCATAGTTACATCTTATCTAGATATTTAGGAGGTATTGTTAGGAAAATGAAGATATATAAAGATTTTTTTTGTTGCGAATAATTAGAAAGAAGGTAGCTTGGAGATTTTTAGATTTTATAATGAAATCTTAAAAAGTTTTTAAGAGCATGTGAATAATCTTAGTGTTCATTGCACTTATAGCTCATTTTCTTTTTGGTGTAAGCCCAACCATTTTAAACATACTTTTTCAAAAACAGACGCAATTTGAGGTCACTAAGAGCAACTGATTGTGATTTGGCCCTCATCTACAAAAACTACAGAAAGACAAATAAGAACGTTTCAGAACCCCAGGATTCAGCACACTGGTGAAGATTCAGACATGGAAATCAGGGCAGACCCTGGTTTGCTTACCCTGCCTGAGATCTGCTGCATGTTTGGACAGTTTTTTTTTAGGAGGTAAATATAATAAGCAGAGAGAAAGAATCTGCATCCGCCTCTGTGTCTTTTATTCAAAGATTCTCTGCAACTGTGATTAGGCAAAGCTACTGATTGAACTACAAACCTGAGAAAAATGTAGTTTCCGTCGATCAACATGCTTCAAATCACACTGGAAGTAAAGAAATCCCTGTGACCATTGGTCAGATAGAAGACATTTCACTAGGAACAATTTTGCAGAGCTTTGCTAATAACAGTTTTCTAAACTGACTGAGCCATCTTGACCTGCACAGTGAGTGAAAACAAAACCAGAAAGACAGACAGAAAGGACCAATTCAATTAAGATAAATAAATAAATAAATAATTGCAGAAATAAAAGGAAAAAAAAAGAAAATAATATCACAAATAATAATTCCAATCTCATGAAGAAATGTTTTTAACAAGCCATATGTGCTTGTGCAGACACTTCTAATCTCATTAGATTTTTCTGGCTGCTATTAGTGTTCTCTGAGCCAGCTGATTTCTCAGCAGTATTTTAAAGAGTGAGAGCCTTTGCCCTCCTGTCTAGCCACTGATAAGACAGCCTGTTCTAGGAGAAGACTTGGGAGTTCATGGATTTTTCTTACAAGGTTTTGAAAGTTTAGAACAAATTGACCATTGCATGAGAAACAATAGTCAACCACAAACTATCTTCACAGTTAATGAGTAACATTCTGCTCCCAGCTGGGTTAGTGTGAAAAGCGGAATAATCCCACCAAAGCAACAGGATGGTTTCAGATTGTCATCAGCATCACACGGCAGAGGCTGGCACTCGATGCTGTCTCCACTCCTCCAGCTCTCTGGCTGCAAACGAGCCTGCTGTAAAGTTCCCCTCGGTCACAGCTCACCAGTGTGAGGTTCCCCTCAAATCAGTGCAGCTCTAGCAGCTCTGACCAGAAGGGGAGCCACATCAGGTTAGAGCTCAGTTTTATTTTATCTTTTAAAACAGCAATCAATCCCCCCAGTCTGAAAAGTCATGAGCCATGTGCACTGCTGTACATATTGGGGCACATGAGTTTCAAGTAAAAGAGCCGTCATTCCGAATTTGCTAAAGGAATGTGCAAATAATCACTAGTGTAAAGCAGATGTGCCAGGCAGGAACTACAGATAGAACAAAATAATCACTGTTTGAAAAAAATTTCTAATTCAGAATCATGGAACCTGGATCGGTAAACCCTGGATGAACGGGACCGAGGCATCTTGCATGGATTTCTGCTGGCATACTTGCTGAATTTCTGGCTGGAAACGTGCCTCTCACTGTTTCAGCCTGCCCTCTTTGAGGCTCTCAGAGCAAACTTCTGGGGTGAGATGATGAGCGCTTGAAAGTGACCCATCTGGAGCCCAAGGCGAAGAAAGCGCTTCCCCTGCCTGGAATTCGTGTGCAGCGACAGCTTTCTACTGCTGATCCAAGTTTCCCAAGATAGCAATTATAAAGGAACTGGCAGCCATACAGTCAAGATGACAATATCCTACGTGGTTTGGTTAGCTGTGCCAATTCCCTCTGTGGGTGCTGGAGTCAATCTGCTGCCCCCGTTATTGCTGTGTCTGCCTGTCTCTACCAACCAGCAGATCCACTGGGCATTTTGGCACGAGCCCTGCTCTTCCAAGGGCTGCCTGCTCAATTGCTCATTCACTCTCTTTTGCTTTAAACTTTTGGATCCAACAACACCATGCAAATTTTATGCAGAGTAGCATCTGCAAGTCTGACATATTCGCTCAGGCTTCCCCCTCTTCCACCAAGTTAAAAATAAATACCCTATAAACTCTTGGGCCTGCTAAGACAGAATATGCATTCAGAGAGTTTATTTAAATATAACTACTAAGAGTATTTCTGCTTTAGGGTCAAACTCCTCTTTTCCCCCCCCCCTCTCTCTTGTATTTTATTCATGCCTCAGGATCTCAATAGCACTGGGGGAAAAAGTGTCCTTGAAATAACCTACAGAAGAACCAGTTCTATGTGTTCCTAACTCTCCTATCTGAAATTTCAGCTAATATCTTATTTTTAAAACTCTAAAGACTACAGGTGGTGATATACCCCCCCACACACATGAAACAAGAAGGTTGTCAAGACTCATTTCCAATACTGATTGCAAATAATACTAGTTGAGCCAGACCTTAGGTTAGACTTCAAAGGGTCTCCACCCACCCCATCAGAGCTGCCTTCTCTTTTCTTCAGGGAGAAGCAGATTTGTCCCTGACCAATACACTTGGAACAGGTGAAGTCGTAGGGATGCCAACCAGACAGCATAACAATAAAGTATATCTTAAGGCAACAAGGAGAAGAGTCTGTAAAAGGGGATACTGAGCCACCACAGAGGTCAGTTAGGACTTGCTGAGCCGCTTGGCCACGTCTGCATAGGCTTGTTCGATTTCCTTGTCTGCTGCACAGGTGTTGGTGAACTCATCCCTGGCATAGGCATTCTTCAGGTACCGCCACAGCCCCGTCATCTCCGTCGGGAACTCAAAGTTGCGGTATTTCTTTGCAACGATCTAAAACGAAGACAAAAGGGGGAATAAACCATCTTGCTCGTGATATATTTCTCCAGCTTCCTTCCTGGAGAGCTTCTTACTCTTTCCTGTCATAGAATTAACTGCAAATTAGAGAAATGCTTGGTGACTTAGGAAAGCCTGAGAAAGGATTGTTGGATTGTACCTTATTTTTCAAAGACTCTGCTTGGGCTAAGGACATTCTAAGTCGGTGACCGGGCTACTGCCAACATATTACTACTTTTATAGTACGTGAATTTCATTAATTTTACCATATTGAGTTTTGGGGGGATTTTTTACCAGTTTTTAGTATATCACTTAAAGCTGAGATGCCACATAAGAAAGAGCTGAATCATAAAAACAAAGACAGATTTAAGAGAAAAGCATTAGTAAAAATTATATATTTTTCACATTAATATTTATATTTTAAATTATTTTTATATATACTATACTTTAATTTTGAATATATATAGTATATTTTGCCTGGCCAATGGTGTCAGAGGATGTAACCACCTACAGCTGTTGGAAGACTCTATCCTTGTTCATGAAAAGGAAAAATTCAGGGTGGTATAGGTACCGTGATTAGGAAACCAACATGATTTAGCAGATATTAGAAACAGGAGCACTGGGATGAACTGGGTGAGAAAATGGTTATTTCAAGACTTGTTATACTAGGAAATTGTCTATCAAGGGAAATTTTGGATTTCTAAAAACACTTAGGCTCTTTTTCAGGAAAATAGTTAAGTGCATACTTAATTTTAAGCACCTGTACAGTCCCATTGAAGTCAATGGGATTAATCTGTGCTTATAGCTAGTCGGTTAAGTACCTTGCTGGATTGGGATATTTCAGTTTCCCTTATATAGAATAAGCCTGTGGTGACAGAGTGAACTAGTTGATAGGAAGGGAGGGATTAGCTAATTTAATGAGTGCTTCCAATCTCTAGTTTTCCTGACAGTATAAAATTGTTCCTGGGCATAAATTACATACATATGTGCCACAGAGTTCCCCTTCATTTCTAAAGCACATGGTAGAGCTGTTTTCCATCTCAAATTTCTTAGGACAGTCATGTTCTCAGAAATTACTGTGATTTGTTTTTATTACCAGGATTCACTTGGTATATGCAAGTCAAAATCCTGTCCTAAACTGCATTTAATTAAGCATTCTTGCCTTCAGCGATGCTTTACACACATATGGGGAAGATAAAACCTGCTGAGAAACTTAAGATTTTCAAAATTTCCAGCACACATCTTCCATCAAATGAAAAAATAATTTACCCTTTTCTTCTATCTGTAAAATGTTTTTCAGGGAATATCCTATTGCAATGCTTGTCTGAGAAAAATTTTAATTCTCTTTTGACATCTTTCATTTCATCCTAAGGAGACAAGAACCAGTAAGGGGCCATACATTCATTTTGCATTGTCTGACTACAGTGTCATCACTGAAGGCAAGCCAAAGAAAGTGATAAACCTGTGAGGATATTATCACATTTCTTACCTGGTGACTTATGCACTTTTTTAATTTATTTTTTTTTTCTTTCTGCATGTGTGCAGTCAGCTCCCAGGCTCAGTTTATGTTTTGGCTCATGGAGCCAAATTAGATGCATGACTTGGCTTTAATTCCTAGCTCACTTGCCTGCCAGGGTCTGCCAGGTACTTGCGTTATTCTAAAGCAACATGTCATCTGATAAATTAAATAAATACAACATTTAGAAGTCAAGATGATGTACACCATTTGCCCTGTACCAGCGACCATAGTACATCTTAAATCCTGGACCTCTGCAGTGACTTTGATTTGTTAACTTCTCTGTGTGAAACACCAGATGGAATAAATATTCCCCCAAAAGATGGACTGCTGCTCTTAAGTTACAAATGGGTGGGAACTGCCTAAAGTTTTGACAAGTCTCTTAAGAATACTAGGAACTAATTAATAGGAAAGACTGCTGTTACTTGCAGCAGGGTAAAAATAAAGAGAGGAGATAGAACTTAATATTGTCTTTGCCACTAATCAGTGATGGCACAATTTTCCCATGTGCTAAATACAAAGTTCCCTTATTTAAATTATAGGAAACACTGAGGAACAAAAGTGTGTTTCAAACTGCTCTTCTAAGACTTCAGAACTCTCTGCTGAAATACGAGCAGCCTTTAGCACTCAGCTACCAGAGTAGGGCACATCACTGTCAGACAAGGCTTCTCAGACCATCGCATGACATCTTTCACCTTGACAACATGGAGTTTGGGTAGAAGGTTGCAGTCAGCAAGAGTCAGGTCATCTCCATCCAGAAACTTGCGTTTGGACACTTTCTCCTCTTCGGTGCTGTTTGCATCGATCTCCTCTGGCAGAGGGGTTCTCAGGTAGTCATCGAGCTTCTTCAGAGCCTTCACCAAGCCTCTTTCAAGAGCTTTTCCAAAAAAGCAAAGAATAAGTGATTAGGGCAGAGTAAGAATTGTTTATAAACACTAATTGTCAATGGCTATGGTAGTATCTAGAAAAAAAAAAAGAAAGCCAAGAATCTTCTCTTTGTTGTTAATTTGTGCTCCAAAGCCTACACAATCTTATGACAAAGTAGCCCAGCAAGGTCTGCCTGAGGGTAAAGCTCACCCTGCAATGGGAAAAAGGGACACAGGAACCTGTTATGCCATGTCTTCTCCTGAGTAGACAAACAACAAAAAAACCAGTGAAAGTGATGCCAGAAGGAAAGAATAGCTTATCAGTATGATACACCAATAAAACACCTACAATCTAAGATATTCTTCTGGTCTGTAGAGGCCGTCACACAGTAAACTGGGGCCCTGTACTCTGCTACTTTATTTAACTAAGCAGCCACCTATGACTGCAATGAAGCTGAATTTTCTAGCATTACTTCAGCTCTAAGAAGTCTTAGTTTTACTTCTTCCAACCCCCTTCCAGAGTAATTAAAGGCAATAGCACTAATTCCAAAGATGCTAACTAGAGCTCTGTGGAGCTGAAGGATACACTACAACTGAGATGGGATATACTCAGCCAGGGTTAAGATCCACATTTACCTCAGGTTCAAACTCAGGTGCAAATACTCCCTTTGAGATGTCTCAAACTGGGTGTCACAATGGAGAGGAGACTTCAGAACAGTTACTAAAGACCATGTCCCACACTGCTGCTGGCTCAACAAATTCCAGTCTTTAAATAACACTTAGACCTCTAAAGAAGAGAACAAATTTTTCACCCAGGCACAGAATTTGTGTTCTTACGCTTCACTTGCAGGATAATACAAAAACCTGATTGCAATAATGCACTTACAAAAAGCTGGATAACTCTAAGCAGGTTTATGTGTTACCTAAACTGCAAACACTCTGGGGCAAGAAGGGTCTTTTGCCTTTCTGTTTGAAGGGTGACAAGCACAGGG
>NW_020955383.1:516829-529293 GCF_003031625.1 Empidonax traillii
CAGGCACAGAATTTGTGTTCTTACGCTTCACTTGCAGGATAATACAAAAACCTGATTGCAATAATGCACTTACAAAAAGCTGGATAACTCTAAGCAGGTTTATGTGTTACCTAAACTGCAAACACTCTGGGGCAAGAAGGGTCTTTTGCCTTTCTGTTTGAAGGGTGACAAGCACAGGGAGTCCTGGTTCCCAACAAGTGCCCCAAAGTGCTAAAGCAACATAAATAAGAAACAGCAAGAATTTACAATGTGAAAAAATAACAACATGACTCATGGGCTCAGAGCCAGAATTTCAGCTGGTGAAAATTACCTGCAGTGATTTATACCTGCTGCAGATCTGGCCTGGAGTCAGAATTAAAATCCTAATCCTGTAAAATCTTACATCTCTGAGTAACTTACTGCCACTGAATTTAGGAGAGTCTACTCAATGGGTGAAGTTACTCAGGCAGTGTAGCAGTATGGAGAGAAAGCACAAGAAGCAATGGGTTCAAACTGAAAGGGGTTAGTTTGGTTAGTTTATATAGAAAAAATTCTTTACTGTGAGGTGATGAGGCATTAAAACAGGTTGGCCAGGGAAGCTGTGGATGCCCCATCCTTGGAAGTGTTCAAGACCAGGCTTGGGGCAACCTGGCCTAGTGGGAAATGTCCATGGCATGGGATTTGGAACTATATGATCTTTAAGGTCCTTTGCAACTCAAAACACTCTATGATTCTAAATATAATTATGGAGCATGACAGAAGCTTGAAAGGGCTGCAGCAATCACCCTTCACAGAGAAGCTTGCTGGCACAGGTAGCTCTACAGGCTCTGCTCTCAGCCACCCCTGTATTTTTGGCATGGAGAGAAAGGCAGCATGTCCAGGCACTGAGAGAGCAGGAGCTGAACACCACAGAAGAGGATTTCTCTGCTGCCCTAACATCCATTAAACCTGTGCCAGCGGTGGAAGTCAGATTAAGCTGCCTGATGCCTTGTTCCCACTGAAGCCTCTTGGCCCAGCACCAGGGAACCATACCAGCTCTTTTGTGGCTGACTCTGAGACACAGTGGCAAACCCTGGCTTAATTGATTGACTGGAGAAATGACTGTGATCCAACTGAAAACACCCCCACAAACATAGCAGGGAGGGAAAGAATTTTATTTCTGAAAGCAGAGCATCTAAAGCGACTGAAGTGCTGCCATCCATAAAACAAAAGTGTTGCCATCCCTCATTTAATCAATTCAAATTGAATTTTGACACTGACATTCTGCTGTCAGATGCTGGCAGTGGTGCCTTTAATCGCCTGCAGCTGTACTGAGTCGCACAACTTCTGCTGGAGGGTGGTAACTTGTAGTGTGTCATTTACCCCCATGTGGCAACACTCAAAAGACTTAGCAGTCTCTTTTTGGTTTGACCTATAACACCTGTTGAATAGATAGTTCCCCTTCTCTTGGTCAGCCTCAGACTGTGTCTTCTTACAGTGCATTCATATCGAGACAATAGACTTGAATTACTGTGATTTAATTCAATTTTGGTCATCCAGATTTTAGAGAACTGGCTTACTGCTGAGCATTTTCCAGTATTTCCTTCACCCAGTAGGATCGTTGGCTCTCCAAGTCGTCTGAGGAGTGTTCCAGCATCAGCAGGGCATCAGATGCTTTGTGTTGGCCTGAGGGGTGAGTCAGGTGTGTGAATGGAGACAGGGGCAGCAGGTGAGATGTGTTTATGTAACTCTGCTGGAACTTATTAGGGTTTGGGTTTATTTTTTTGCTCTTCCTGCTATATCAAAGTGCGTCATGGCTGTCCCAAAAACAATGCCTGGAGTGAAGCCTGCTTGTGACACTGGGAAAAACTTCTATCTGAATTCATGCTTGGCCCTTGCATACGGCAGCTTTAGGCCAGAAATAAGCATATGTTCAGGGTTCAGTACATCTGTGACTTAATTCACAGGCTCTGCTGGAACCCACAGGATCCTGACATGCCCCTGGGAAATGAACCCACAGGATCCTGACATCTCACTGGGAAATTAACACACAGCATCCTGACATCTCACAGGGAAATCACCACATGGTCAAGACCATCTTATATCCTGATAGTCAAGAACTGGACCACTATTTATGACACCAATGACCCCATTTATTTAACTAGAACTCTTCTGATCCTGGTAAATCTCTCAGAACAGCTAGGAAAACAGAAGAGTACTGAAAAAGGGAGGACTGATCTTCTTCCAATTAAATAGTGACAGAATTTGGAAATCTAAGAGAATTAAGACCCTAAAATTGCAATATCAAATGTTTTTTAGGTGCACATGATCAGATTTTTAAAGCCTGATGATGGTTTTCAAGGCATTTTTTGAAATCCATATGCAAATATCCATGTTGCAAATCCTACTTTCTAGGTGTCCTGACACATTCAGATTTATCTGTATGATTTGAAGTCTTATGATCCTTGAGAAGGTAGTCAGGGAAATCCCCATTCAAAGTAGGAGGATGTGTAAAAGAATTTAATTTTCTCTCTTACCTGGTAGATATTTAAGCTTTATGTGAAAGGTGAAAAAATGTAAACAGAGACCAGGGAAAGAAATGACCCCTTCAGTATATGCTATAGCTTTTTGAATGTTCTGGGACTTTTGCTGGGGAAAGAGCTGTCTGGGTTCATATTACTGAGCAAACTCGGCAGAAGATTTTATTTCAAACCTCCCATACTATGGCTATGTCGTGAAAATCTGGATGACTGTATACATTGTCTCCACTTAGAGCACAGGGGAGAGGATGCACTCACCAGGGCAGAGGTCATATAAATACCATTCACAGTACTAGACTGGATGAAGATGTTTAAAAAGGTGTGACTAACTAAAAAATTACTAATTCCCCATTTGTGAAAGTACCACCCACAATGAAGTGGTTAAGCACCTAATTCCCTTGGCAACTTATCCTCTGGGAAATATCATTAAATAACTAAACAGGTTTGCTGATAACAGCCTATGGGTGGGATTAATCTTCCCTGAATGAGTAAATTAAATAAATTTGAATTAAGCACCCTGAGCTTCCTCTGTGTTCAGTGGAGTCTTCTTGTCTACACTTGGTTTCAGTGACCCCTAAATCAGCAGCGGGGAGAACCTTTCCTGAAGTGTCTAATCTCACCCTTGCACTGTCTTGGTAACTTCAGGGTAGAGGATTCAGTATTGCACCACCAAGTGGAACCGTGTCTGAGAATGTGGTTCTGTGCTGCTTTTAAAATTTCTACCTCCAGTTACTTCCCCACCCTGCAGACTTTCAATATGAACTTAGAGGTCCCAAATGTGACCGTTTCTGAGAGAGGAACCCTGTCATCAGCTTATCTATCAACAGCTGAAATGTCTGAACTCCTGGAGACCGTCTTTCTGGACAGTGAAATT
This sequence comes from Empidonax traillii, assembly GCF_003031625.1. Taxonomy (NCBI): domain Eukaryota; kingdom Metazoa; phylum Chordata; class Aves; order Passeriformes; family Tyrannidae; genus Empidonax; species Empidonax traillii. The sequence goes on from NW_020955383.1 coordinate 520,202, forward strand.
GCCAAGCACAAAGGCTCCAGCATCATATTGCCTCCATAGGGATATATTTAATATAACTTCAAATTCCAAGAAGTTCTACCCATGTATGTACAAAATCCATGGTGGAGCCATCTCTCTCAGCCTTCACTACTTCACTCTGCAGTCCTTATGCAGCCAAAGACAACTTAGAGCAGTCACAGTCCTGCCCTGTCATCCCACCAATAGTAAACAACTATATTAATAAAAAAAAATTATGAGCTCTTTGTCATTTTTCTTTCTCCCTTCAAGACTACGCTTTTAAACAACTGTATTTAAGAATCCAGAGTTAGAAGCCAGAAAAATAGCACTTTCCAACCTCAAAGCAACCACAGAACACTTAATGAATGTATTACCATCTGTCAAATGCACAGGGTGAGGTTCAATTTAGTTGATGATACCTAATTCAGAATGACGTTCTGTTTTCAGCAAAAGGTTACTTGATGTTGAACAATGAGATTAACAAATTCTGACATGCACAGAAATACAAATAACGTAACAAAAGTTAATAATTGGCAAAATTGTGCTCTTGGTTACACTGACATAAAAGAAGAGTAACTCTGCATTGTCAACAATCTATTCCATATTTACTCCAGTTCAACCAAGAACAGACTTTGGCTCTGTTACTCAACTCTTCAAGCAAAAACTTCCTTAAACTATTAGCCTGTGCAACTGTTTCCAGGGGACGGAGCGAAATCTTCGTGTCTTGTAAGTGCAAACATTAGAAAATGTAATGCCAGGAGCAATCCTGCAAGTCAAGCGGACGTCCACACGACAAAGATTCCTTAGTAGGTACTCAGGGTGAAATTTTGGGCACACTGAAGCCCATGGAAGGTTTGCTGTTGACTTCAGCGGGGTTTCGATTTCTCCAGCAGCTTTTAAATCCAAAAGAAAGTGTTACAATCAGTTAATCATCTGACCTCTGAAATAATACTGGCCAGAAAGCTTCCATCACCATCGGTCTTTTCTGCCTCTTATTTTCTGTGGGTCAAATAAGGCCGAAGTAGAATGGAAAGTAACTAGAAAGTAGTAAAAGAGAAACGGTTCGGAAAAAGTAAAACCAAGTCAGGCTGCCCACACCCACAGCATTTGCAGAGGTCAGATGAGGACTCTTCTTCCCCTTCCTTGAACTCCAAATATTTCCTTCCTTGTTTAATGTTGGGACAAGGAGAAATAGCAAAGCAGACAAAGCACATAAACGCCAATCTCTGTGGCCTGAATGAGCCGCTGGAAGGCGAATCATTCCATCCTAAAATAGTAGCCTAAGAAAAGCTGAATTACCATCAGAGAAGCCTCAATCTCTCTCTCTCTCTCTCTCTTTTGAGAATAGGCAGACTGGTTACCTAAATTTAAAATAGCTAAAATGAGGTGAGAGGAATCCTGTTGTATGTGTCTGAGTGGAACCATTTGCAGCATGAGGATTTCACTTGATAGTTACTATGGCAAGAGATGCAAAGTATAGAGGGCACAATAACAGCAGTAAGAACAATCAATTCTTTAGCCAAAAACTACTTGATTTTTGTGAAAAGAGAGCAAAACTAGTTAATTTAAAAAAAAAAAACCCTTTAAGTAGTATAATGCAAGACTTTCAAACAAGCATGAAAACAAAAAAGTCATGTTTTGGGATGGTTGGTTAAGTCATGCCTAGGCATTCAACCATTTTCACATAATTTTTAAAGTGTTGGTAATCTTCAAAATTAATATCTCATTTCCAAATTAAAAAGAGAACAACCTTTTGTTTCAAAAATTTTAGGACAAAATACTCTTGCTTTTCAAAGCAAGATATTATTCACAAATTTCCACCTACATTTGCCAATAATTCAGGCTACTCACACCACCCATGGCATTTTTTGTCAAGGAAACATTTTGTCACAAAATATTTTCTCCAAGTCAAGGCCAAATATATGTGACCCTCCTCCTCAGGAATTACCACTGTAAGCACGGTGGCAACAAGGCTTCAAAGTCATCGAAGCCCAGCAACACCATGGCTTTTGTAGCCAACATCTGAAACTACCTGAGACTGACCTCGGCAGAACTGCAAGGTTCTTAATTGTCAAGCCCAAGCAAGTTCGACAAACCACGATCCGTGTACAGAAATGAACAACGATTCCTGCTGCTACCCTGGATTACTGATTGATGCTTTCCCTTTTCACTGCGTTCTCCCACTGCCCTCCAGTAAGATTTATCCTGCAACACACGCAAATGAACTTGGTGAAATACGCAATGAGGGAAAAGGGGGAACAGTACATAAATATTCACAGTCGCAATCAAACAATCTGCGATTTATTTTTCCTTTAAAAAAACAAACCACCTTTCCTGATCACTTCCAGATTCACAGAGTTTGATACTATATGAGACCCAATACTGTTTTCTGGTAGGAGAGGGGAACCAGCTAAGAAACAGCAATTTAAGGTATGAAAATAATATCATTCTATGAATCTGACAGTCTGATTAGAGACCAAGGATTCATATTTTCACTCTCTTTTTTCTCCATCCTGCTCAGGTTTGTTTTTTTTCAGACAGGCTCAACAGAGCATTGTAACAGTAATCTGCACAGATTAATCCTCCTCCATGGAGGAGCTGTGACTGCAGTACACACGACTCTATATCACATATTGAACAGTTTATCTTCCCTCCTGTGATTTAAACAGAACCCTTGAGATTTGAGTGCTGCCTTGATTTCTTCTGTGCAGCCACTTAAGAGTCAGGTGCCTTGTCTAAGCTGGTTATGTAGGCTCCCTCTCTGCTCAGAGGGACTAAGCATCTCCAGAGGGTAATTCCATCCAACTGCCTGAGACACCTGATTTAAACCAATGTGACTCAATCCACACATGCCCTTTTTGCTGCGCCAATTACAGCTGAAACCTAAAGGACTAGCTCAGACTAGACACCTCACCTTCAAGGAGGTGAAGTTAGTGGAGATGAATCCTACCCTTTGAATGTAATTTCACAGTTCACCCAACTGATGCAGTATACCTCCCATTTTTTAAAAAATTACTTAAATATAAGGGCTTACGCCCCAAAGGGCAAATACATGGCCAATTTGAGCATTGCAACATCCTTCCCAGACATGTTTCTGCCTTGTAAAATCCCCAGTTCTCAGCAGCAATGAGTGGGCAGTCACTGAGAGCCATTGGAAATGCAGAGGAGGATGAAGGCTGTGTGCTCCTATGCATCCAAGGCATTTAGATGTCTAACTCTGGGCCAAAGGGAGTTTCTGGGGTGATTCATCTCTCCTATTAAAGATTTTCCACTCCAGATAAATAATTTAATATTCACTGGAACAGACATTTGTGCATGTTCCCACAATAAAGACAAATGCCTACACATCCATGTGGAAAAGGTGTGATCTCTCTGTTTCTACTCACTTAATGAATCAACAAACACCTAGTTGTGTACACAGAAGAGAAACAGATTAGTGTCTCTTATTCCTCAACTCCATTTTCCTGATTAGGGGGTTGTTTTAGGTGACAGAGGTTCATATTCGTCCTCCAGACAAGTCAGAGCTGGGCTCTGAAAAGGGATTTTTCACTCCTGGTAAGCGTTCAGGTGACTGTACAGCAGGAGGGGGGTGAGTCACACAAACACAGGTGCACACATGCAAACAGCCACACGACTTTGGTCCTACCTCGCCTTTCAGACACAGTCTAAATCAGGCATAAATAGGGACTCATTTTCCATATTTGTAGGGGTCTGTATGTTGTTCTGTGCATGTCCAGTGAGAGACATGGTGGTGCTAAACCCCAGGAGCACTTCACCCAGGACTCAGAGGAACATGGAGCTGAAATACAGCTGATAGATATCGTAAGCAACCTTAGGAACCCAGACACATCAAAAAATCTATTGATTTACTCAGGGTAAGATTCACCTTGCCTAATTTCAGCCATCTAACTGTTAGGTAAATAGTCCCATCAAGTTGTCCAAGTCTCCTCTAGAGACAGCAATGAATTCCCAAATTTTTTTTATATTTTGATAGATATTCTCAAAAAGTTCCACAGAATATGACTTAGAGAGGCTGAGACCTTGATTCCCCAAGTACCTTTGTCCTAAGACAGAGAACAATGATCCAAGGGTTAAGAGGTTACCTGGATTTAGGAGACCTGTCTCTTGTTCTCAACCTTTTCTACATGACCTTATATACAAAGCAAGAATAGAAGTACACTTCAGTCACAAAGTCTACATTAGCAAAGCTGTGATGCACCACCTATGGACACATGTTTCAGGTTAGAGGGAGGTACACAGTAAATATAACAAAAAGAAGAGGCATCTTGGCATCTTCCTATTTTCATGATACCACTTGTCCTACTCCCAAATTAAACCCAGTGAAACAGGCGAATCAATAACAACTTCAAAAAACTTTAATACATGTTTTTCGAGCGTCTAGAAAGATTGTTTTGATTTGTGTCTAGTTTTATACTGAAAACTCAGATTTCCTCCTTGCCTTTCCTTATTCGGTTTTACAGTGGAGGCAAGAAATAAATGCAATATTTGTAACATTATCACAAAGAACGCAGATGGAGCACCCTAAAGTGCTGTTTTTTAAGAAGAAAACCCAGGTGTTCAAATGACACCAAAAGTAAGCTTCATTTCCAAGTCTCTCAGGAGTCCAAGCAACCCTGAGGGCAGGAAGCAAGTGAATGTAAAACTACTGGCCTACAAGTGCCCCAGGAAGAACAGCACCGAACTTGCATTTCACAAATCATTGTAACTCTGTAGCAGCACGTAAGTGACAAGCATCATTTCTACGGCACATCCCCGAGGGCCTAATCCTGACCTCTGCGGTGCTAGTCCTGTGCAGGTGTCCCTAAAACAACTGCAGACAAGCAGCAGCTGATTTGCACCAAAAACTTGGGAAAAAGTAAAAAATCCCTGCAGATTATAAACCTACATTATTTATAGTACGAGATTATCGTTCTGCTATCTTGATTTTTGAGATGCTGTGTGTTCACTCAGAGTGTAAAGTTTTGCTTTTACTACCAAAGAGCAAACAAGATGATTCTGGGACCAACAAAGGAACACTAACTACATGTGTCTGCATTAAAGTAAGGGTAAAGTGAGCTGCTGGTATAGCGCAGCTGGGCTTTAGCGACAGTGCTGTGGGGACCCCTTGTGTTCCAAGATTTAAGGACCTTAAAAACTTTAAAAAATTTAGTTCCTCTATGGGCTGTTGGCACTTGAATCTTGAATATCAATTTCTTTCAATTCAGGGCACGTAGAAGAATAAAGTCTGCTTTTGTTTACACTAGGATAATCCCATCTGCACTTCAACTCTTTTAGTTACATCATATATAATTCCAGCACTGGTGGAATGAGAGAGGAATACAGCGATGCCTATCTAGCAGCATCTGAGGATGAAATTTTAAAGATATTAAGTTCCCAAATCCCTTAGTTCACTTAAAAAAATCTCATTTTCAAATAGATTTATTTAATGTTTCCAGTATTTTCTGTCCTTTGTGTTCAAAAATTGTTACTGAGACACAAAAAGCCATGAGACGATGAGATTTACAAATGACTCACATCTTAATTCTTTCCCATTGTTTCTCTGCTTTTGAGATTATTTTTGTTTCAAGCCCCATGAAATGACTTAGGGATCATCATGATTATGCCTCAACCTCTCTGAAAGGTGCAGAAGCCAAGAGAGTCATAATTATATCTGGATGTATGAAACAATTTCAAGTATTAGTAGGGAGGTCACATTCCATCTGTTGCAACTTTACTGTTGTGGCAAACATTAAGAACATTTTTCCACATTCTGGTGTCCCCAGTTAAAAACAAGGCATTGGGAATTCGAGGAAGAGGGCAAAGGAGAACAATAATACAGTGCTCAAGGGCTGGAAAAAAGCCTAAAAGACCAAAGACACTCCAGTTCCTCCTTTTCTCTGCTCAACCAAATCAAACCCTTTCAAGGATGAAATACTAATATGTTTGCTCAATGGCAAAGCTGACTGGGATGGAATTCACAGGAGATGGTAGCAAATAATCCAAAGGTCCTCCTAGCCTCAAGGTCCGTGAAATTCGGATTTTTTTCTGTAGTCAGAAAAATCAGGATATTTTGACAAGAATTATGTCTCCAACTCCCATTTTGATGCCTTATTCCCAGCACTGTTTACAAGCTAAAGGTCAGCTATTTAAGATCTGATCTATTAAAGAAAATTTGCAACACTGATTTTCATTTATGTCTCATTCTTGTTTTCCCTGTTATTTTATGAAGAACATTTGCATGCATAAAACAAAAAATCTGTTTTGGGAAAAACAGATTCTGGGCCAATTTTTCTCCCTTTGAAGTCACCAACAGTTTTGCAAACTGACTTCCAGGAGCCAGTCACTAGGCTCTCTATCATGTGATAGCTTGCTCTGCAATGGCTAAATATAAGCCTGTGCACAATCCTCTCAGGACATTAAGACCAGTTGGGTGTTTAAATCTGAACATCTGCTTATATAAGATTTGGACACTGTACTGAGTAAGGCCATAACTTCATCTAAGTCCTTGGTGTGGGGAACATACTTTGGATACACCAAGTATAACATGCTGAGGGGAGTTACCCACCAGGGCAAAACCATAGAGCAATGAAGTTAAAACTCAATTCTAAATAATGATGTAGTTTAGGCTTCCCATTCCAGCAGAGAGGCGCTTAATTCCTCCCAGGACTGCTGCCGCCAGATTGCTCTAATCCACTTCCAGCTGTGCTACTGCTCCTGTGTGCGAGCATGGGAGCTCAGCTGGGAAACAGAACAAAGCACCCCAGTAAAGCCAGAAGCACTTGGAGGAATATTCAAACACACGGGGGAAATAATTCCCTCTTAAGGAAGAGCATCTGCCAACTACTGTTCCCACTGCAAGTGTTGTAGTCTAGGCCTGGCCTGTGTATATAGGCCCTGGTTCAGCAAAGGCTTGAGAACGTGCCCTAATTTCAGCATATCAATAATCTCATTGACTTCAGCATATTCTATAACTTTAATTTATATAAATACAAATATTCTTTAATTTTTTTTTCCCTTCCGCCTTATGGTATGCTATGTCTTCAAAGCTGCTTCAACACAGATGTGTCATAAAATTACATCTGTTAGTAAATTAATTGCAAATATTTACTATTCCCGGAATGGCTGCATCCAAGGCTGCTAATCAAGCATACCAAGTTCCTCCCTTGGAGAGCTTGCAGCCTGATCACATCTGGATTTACACAGAATTTGAGTTTTTGTGTTGTTTTTACATAGCATTTTTCACATTTCCATGAGGAAATCTTCATACCTTGATTAGCAAGGTCTTAGAAGAAGGAAAGTTCAGAAATATTCCCTAGTAAAGTAAATATTTCTCAGACTAAGGTGGTGGTGTGTTATCACTTTGGAAAACTGAAAACCTCTTCCTTTTAACGGCATAAAATTTCAGATCTCAGTTCTGGCAGGTCAAAAGATATTGGTCCTTAAAGCTGTCACTGGTCCCAGACGAAATATTGATGCCTCTGGGCCTCCAGCCAGCATGATTTTGAGAGGAACTTTCAAAGAGTTATTTCTCAAGCAAACTTTTTTTGCAAACTGCTGTTTCTGGGCATTTTAGAATCAGTCTTTGATTACTGGGCAGAAAGCAGATAAAGCAATTTAGGATGGATGATAAATGCTACTTGCAGCACTTCTTAACAAGTTAGCACACAGCTATCACCACAGTTTTAGTGGTCTTTATACATGTGTTTTTATAAGGAGACAGAGTGAACAGTTTTATTAACATATCATGAGTGAGTTATGTGGGTCATCCCAAATGGATGGCAATAAAAGCTTTATATCACACTCACCAACATGTATTTGGTACTTTATGTGCCACAAATGTTGCAGAAAAGCTATTTTACATATGTTTTAAAGACTGGGTATTTTTTATATTAGGGCTGGTTTTGTAAAGCTGCCAGGCACTTCAGCTACCACGAGCCCAACATTATTCAGCTCAGGGGGAGTCATAAAATCTTGTTTAAAATTTTCTGAAATAGTTTTCATAGAACCATCACAGAATCGTAGAATGGCCTGGGTTGGAAGGGACCTTAAAGATCATCTTGTTCCAACCCCCCTGCCATGGGCAGGGACACCTTCCACTAAAGAAACTGTCATCCTGACATATTACATCGTAAAGCAAGTCCTTTTCTCTAAAACAATTTTAAAAGCTATTTCTAGTCTTTCTTGGTTGCTAGACAGAGAAAACTTGGTATCATCACAGCACAGGACAAATTGTGGCTTGTGCTGGGCCTTGGACAAATGTGGGGATTTGTACAAGAAAAGGGAAAATCCGGAAACAAAGTGGAAGAAGGAAAAAAAATAATGGCAAGTTGATACACAGATATCACACATATATTTATATATTTATACCTAAATATTTATATGGCACCTTAAAAATCTGTTCAAAAAGCATAAAGCATTAATGTTGGTCCCAAATTAGAGTCTGATCCAAGATCCCTGTCATGGGAAACACCCACAGTACAAGAGCATTCAAAGAGCTTTTCAAACCTGCTCTGGTAAAGAGAAGCTTTGCCAGGAACTTTGCTGAGCACGGGGTGAAGCCTTTAGTCACAGAACAGGACTAAATCCTCAGGATAAGCCATATCACATCTACAGTTATAATCTGATCCCTTTGGATGAGAGAAGACAGTCTGGAAGGAAGGGAGGTGATTCCCCTAACCTTCCCCACCACGCATGCAGATGCTTCGGGGACAGATGTTTTGTTCTCCTACACCGACTTGCTGCTGGAGCCAGACCAGACCATGCTTGACAGGATGGCACAGTCTGCCCCACCACATCAAGAAGGTCCTACCCTGGCTCAGGTGCCACAAGGGATCAGATCATCCTGTGTGCAATCACACAGCAGCTACAGGATGGACAAGGGATCAGACCCAGCCAACATGGGTTTAGGAAGGGCAGATCCTGTTTGACCAACCTGATCTCCTTTCACGATCAGGTGACCCACCTGGTGGATGAGGGAAAGGCTGTGGATGTGTCTATCTGGACTTCAGCAAAGCCTTTGACACTGTCTCCCATAATATACTCCTGGAAAAGCTGGCAGCCCATGGCTTGGACAGGGGCACTCTGTGCTGGGTCAG
>NW_020955383.1:529340-531796 GCF_003031625.1 Empidonax traillii
AGGAAGGGCAGATCCTGTTTGACCAACCTGATCTCCTTTCACGATCAGGTGACCCACCTGGTGGATGAGGGAAAGGCTGTGGATGTGTCTATCTGGACTTCAGCAAAGCCTTTGACACTGTCTCCCATAATATACTCCTGGAAAAGCTGGCAGCCCATGGCTTGGACAGGGGCACTCTGTGCTGGGTCAGGAAGTGGCTCGAGGGCCGGGCCCAGAGAGTGCTGGTGAACGGGGCTGCATCCAGCTGGCAGCCGGTCACCAGTGGTGTCCCCCAGGGATCAGTGCTGGGACCAGTCCTGTTTAACATCTTTATCGATGATTTAGATGAGGGGATTGAGTCCATCATCAGCAAATTTGCAGATGACACCAAGATGGGAGGGAGTGTCGACCTGCCGGAAGGCAGGAGGGCTCTGCAGAGGGACCTGGATAGACTGGAGAGATGGGCTGACTCCAATGGGATGAAGTTCAACAAGGCCAAGTGCCGGGTCCTGCACTTTGGCCACAACAACCCCCTGCAGCGCTACAGGCTGGGCACGGAGTGGCTGGAGAGCAGCCAGGCAGAAAGGGATCTGGGGGTGCTGATCGACAGGAGGCTGAACATGAGCCAGCAGTGTGCCCAGGTGGCCAAGAAGGCCAATGGCATCCTGGCCTGGATCAGGAACAGTGTGGCCAGCAGGAGCAGGGAAGTGATCCTTCCCCTGTACTCAGTGCTGGTGAGGCCACACCTTGAGTATTGTGTCCAGTTCTGGGCCCCTCAGTTCAGGAAGGATATTGAGGTGCTGGAGCTGGTCCAGAGAAGAGCAGCGAGGCTGGGGAAGGGACTTGAGCACAAGTCCTATGAGGAGAGGCTGACGGAGCTGGGGTTGTTTAGTCTGGAGAAGAGAAGGCTTAGAGGTGACCTCATCACTCTCTTCAACTACCTGAAGGGAGGTTATAGCCAGGTGGGGGTTGGTCTCTTCTCCCAGGCAACCAACAATAGGACAAGAGGACATGGGTTCAAGCTCTGCCAGGGGAGGTTTAGGTTAGATGTTAGAAAGAAATTCTTTACAGAGAGGGTAATCAAGCATTGGAACGGCCTACCCAGAGAGGTGGTGGATTCACCATCCCTGGAGGTTTTTAAAGCAGAGATTGGATGTGGCCCTTAGTGCCATGATACAGTAACTGGAGTTGGATCAGGGGTTGGACTTGATGATCTTGGAGGTCTTTTCCAACCCAATCTATTCTATGATTCTATGATTCTAAGGGGTCTGCACCATGGAGCTGGTATTACTGTAAATATTCTGTTCTGGGGTTTGGAGTGAATTGATTTAAAGAGGCATGAGATGGCTTCTAGAAAGGATCAGCGCACACCATTCAGCCTCTGCACGTACCTGGGTCTGACTCTCTGCTTAGCAGGAGTAACTCCACAGAGTAAAACTGGTGTAGGGCAGTTTAAATTCCAGCCCTATACGTGTGTGTGCATATCTGCTGTACACACACATACACAGCACAGGGAGAGAGACATTTCCCACCTCACACGCTTAACCACAAAGTGTGATGGAGCTACTGAAAGAGGTGAACGGCATTTAATCACATGTGAGTTAATGATTTAAATGTGCTTTTATTTTTGGCCTCTTGATGTAAATCCAAACCAGACAAGCGGAGTCCTCTGGTCAGACGGCTGGAAATTCCTCTGCATGAAATCATGTTGGTGGTCTCCCAGCTCAGCGCCTTCTGAAGAGCCGTACAGTGAAATATCCTTCCGTACCACTAATGAATGCGCCCACCCACACTGGAGCTGGTGCCCCCTAAGAACTCAATTCAAGAACAACTTCTTAAACTCATACATGAAATCAAAGGGCTCATTCTGTGAGCCAAAGAACTTACAATTTAAGGCGGGACAGTTAATGGGTGGTTACTCGAGATTGTCCCCTTGGTTTGCAGTACACAGTCTCGCAGGAAAAAATAATAAGCAGGATACTGTATATGTACACAGCATTCCAGTTAATTAAATTTCATCCTCCTCCAATGAATACATAAATTGTTGCTACCCTGGTGACTGTAAAGAGCTTGAGTGACTTGCTCAGCATCAACCAAAGGAACCAAAGTAAACACACAAGATCTTGGTTTACTTTCCTGTGCTCAGACAAGACCTCCTTCTCGATATTAAACAATCACTAAGCAAAAAGAAACACTCAAATTGGCTGTGAAAACTTGAGCAAGAGCATCCAGGAAATAATTTTCAAGACTTCTGCCACTGAAACCTCCCAAGGACTCCTGTCCTTTCGTGAAGGAGCACTTATCATTTCAAGCACAAGGGCCAGAAAACTGCATAACCCGGTTTTGCTACCCGAGTGAGACACAGATCTAATCCCACGATGAGGGGATGAGTCCTTCAAACAGGCCTGTTATAAAATTATCGAGTGGCACGGGGGGTGGAAGGAATCAAGTTCTAATTGAACTGACTTGAAATAATA
>NW_020955383.1:532094-638767 GCF_003031625.1 Empidonax traillii
CTTATCATTTCAAGCACAAGGGCCAGAAAACTGCATAACCCGGTTTTGCTACCCGAGTGAGACACAGATCTAATCCCACGATGAGGGGATGAGTCCTTCAAACAGGCCTGTTATAAAATTATCGAGTGGCACGGGGGGTGGAAGGAATCAAGTTCTAATTGAACTGACTTGAAATAATAAATGCACACACTTTCTTTAAACACAGCTTGCCACATCCTGAGAATCTGGAATCAATTCCTTCCCTTTCAAGAAGCTTAAAAGTGGTGGGACTTTGATATGGCATGAGCTTGTTTGCTTCTGGGCTTACAGCCCTCGCCAGCCCGTTCCAAAACTTTCAGCGCTTTTATATTATAAGACAGAAAGTTAGGAAAACAAAGACGGAAAAAAAGAATCAGAAATTCAGGGAACTATTAAATCAGGGCAGCCTTTCTGCCAAATACCTTTGGTAAGTAAATGAATCATGATCAATAACATATTGCCATGCACACTTACAGGAGAAGGTTATCACCTGCTTCTGTGCCAGGCACAAAACATAACGGTGTGTGGTAAATGAAGTACTGCATGAATCCAGAAAAAAAAAAAAAATCACTATTTTCCTCTGTAACATTAAAGCATTTTACTTCAAAGTAAATTTAACTCGTCCAGAAAAAACACGATTTTTTTCCATTTGTCAAAATTGATAGGTTGCTATGAAACACTTCTCTTTTGATGATGTTGCATTTGTAAGAGGAAACTGTCTTGACAGAAGGAACCCTATTTTTCTTAAGGCCATGTTTCGGCCCTGATTGTAAAGCTGCTCGTGTAAAGCTGCTTGCTTTATACATTCACATATTTGCCAGCAGAGGGTATCACAATCTTAGAAACACATGTACATACCTATCATTGAATATATTCATTTACATGAGAGGATTTAGAGACACACACTAAACCAAGAAGTTACCAATCTCTTGTTTTCTTTAGTAACTTTTCCATTATCGAAAGTAAAAGAATGTTTGGCTACTTAAAGGCTACAGACTGTGTTAGCAGAGCCATCTGCTTTGAATATTGCAATGACATAGCCAAGCATCGTCTGAAGCCTGACATTCCTGCATGGCCCTGGCTGTAAATTCTCCAGGGAGGAACACCAGCTTGGGCTTATCTTCAGGGTGCATTAGGTTCTCATTAATTCTTACATCCAGTATCCTCATGCTGCATAAATCTCGTTTAATTATCCCAACCACTTCACGCCACTTCACCGCAAAGATGTAACAGCCACAGGCTGTAGTGAGAGCTCATATTGCACAGACCACACGATCTCTGATAAACCAGTACGCTACGAAGAATGATCACATATAATTACACCTTACCCACTCTTCTAGAGACAGGCTGATGCTACAAATTCCCAGCCTGATATCCCACATGTTAATGAATTACTTCCCTGACTCCCAATTTAAGAACTTAATTTAAACGACCTGATGTTTGTTGCTTTAGCTTGCTTGGTATTCAGCAGTTCCCCTATTCCCAACTAAAATAAATTAAAATTATTGTTTATATAATGGCCTGTGTTCTATGATCTATTTTTAATTTATTAACAAGTCTTTTTCTATTTGTGTTCTGATCATGTGCAACTGATGTCCCAGTTACTGGTGAGGCTTTCCAGATTAACCCAAGCACTTGAGTCAGCAGGAGTTAGGAGCAAATATAGAGGATGACTGTGAGATGTATTACCTTTATCTGAGAGTTTGGATCTATAGGAACAATTTAAGATAACAACAGACAGCAATCTCTGTTATTTTTGGATCTCACCTGCTCATATGGAGACAGGGAAAGGGACTTTACGTAAGTAATTATATTTTATGTATATAAAATGCTTTTTATTATTACAGAACTATATACAATTATTTATACTGTTATATAGGAAAGGTAATGCGTCAGAACCTGCTGTAAAAGGACATGTATTAGATCAGGGCTAGAGCCCCAGATTCCTTTTGGATCAATGTTGGAATTTTACAAAATACTAATAAAAAAGAAATAGGTTCATGTGGAAATATGTATACAGTGGTGCTGTCCTTTCCTTTTCAGACACTGTCTTTTCACTGATCAAGAAATCTAACATGACCGCTTTTTAATTAACTCATTATCTGCCATCCAAATCAGCCTTCAGAATAACTGCTGTGGTTCAGATGAACTGGTCAGGAAGGTGAGTAAAACACCCCTGGGATAAAGGAAAAGGTATTCTTGCTTAGCCCTTGAAAACTGGAAGTCAATTACTCTACTGAAATTGAGGTCTCTGTCCCACAAAGTGTAAGTCTGCATTGACAGTCCCAAGGACCCAGAGATCCTCAGGTACTTTCCTCTGCTGATAGAAAAAATATGTGGGTACTACTGATACTCTACTTGTCTGTGTTTTATTCTCCTTGCACTGCAGCACTACAGATGTAAAAAAATTAAGCTAAAAACTTTTCTCAACTTCAAAGAGGAAAGTTTAGCATCAGTACATTCAGAGACTGCAGTGTCTGGATATGACAGGAGCACGAACCAGCTAAAAAAAATGGAGTGAGGGTGTTTGCAGGGAACAAAGGCTGTTGCTCTTCTGCAGCTTAACATCTCTTTTCCCTATAACCTTGGCGTGCATAATGGCCACTGGAAGCATTTTCCTTTTCTTTTCAAGAGTACCTAAACCAAGGGCTTGTTAGGCAGATCTAGGGAAAGCTCCCATTAATCATACTGCAGTTTCTAAAAATGTGGAGTACTTTGGGTTAGATTCCTTATCTCACAGTAGCGGATATCCGACCTTGAATTCCAGCTCTGCTTATGGTCAGATGCAGACTCCTCTAGGACAGCCATTTATCCCTGTCTGAAGCTGCCAGCCCTTGTGAATCCAGGGATTTGCATATTGCAGAGTCACTGAGGAGCAAGAGTTGGGATTCTGCATGTGGACAGATACCCATAGCTGTTTTAGGATGCAAGCTGAAGATTTACAGTTGCAGAGCAGACCATAAAAATTCCTTGTAAATGGCCAAGATATTTTACTTTCATTGTAAATCTATTTAGTCTAACTCTTAATTTATTTTCCTTTTACAACTTCCTACAGAGGTTAGCTGAGCATCTCATTAGCATTTGACAAAAAAACCCCAACTCTTTAGAATCACTGAGAAATGAAGCACTGTAATTATTTCCTTCTGTTAACAACACAAAAATATGACGGAGGAGATTGCTATCTGACATAAATCATCATTTACCCACTTTTATCTCATGGGTCAGCCCCGGGCAATGAAATATAATTGCACAGATGAAATGTGTGGCAGAGCTGGAGCCTGAAAAAATTTAGTTTTCTCTGAATGATATGAGCACATGGTGTTCAACAGGCATTAAGTTTCTGACTATGAAACCAGAAATACAAGATAAGAGGTATTCCTATATTCTTATATTCACATCAGTGAGTGACTGCAAATATTCTACTAGATCATCCCCAGGGACAGGGAAGTGTAAATCCATTAGCTTTCATGGAGCAACAGGAGCTAAGGCTAGCTGAAGTCTTGTTTCTCCAGGGGAAAGGAATGTGGAGAAGAACAGCAATTTCATTAAGAAGACAGTGTGGGATGCATGTAAGTATGAATGGCATCTGGTTTCTGGGGGGGTTCTTTCTTTTGACAAACAAACATGTGAAGGAAAGTCTGGAGCTTAACAAGTGCAGTTGCATTTCTTAAAGCCACTTCTTTCATTTAATAACTTTATACTGGATGTCTTGGTATAACTCAGTTTACATAAGCAAATTAGCTTATTAATATAATCATGAGGTAAGTGGGTCTCATGGCCACATCTAACAAAGTATGAGGGGTCATGGCACGAGTTGCCCTCACAGTTCTGGTCCAGTCAGCACACACTGCTCCAAGGAGTGCCTGGGCAAAGCAGAGGATGTAGCACAGGCCACCAGTCACTTCCAGCAAGCACTAAAGTATTCTGTTCTGGTGAGGAAGCTGGGCTGGAGGAAGTATGGACAGGAGTCATGTCATGGCTGTTGGTAAAGGGGCTACTAAACACTCTGTGGCCTTGTATTTACTACTACAGATGTAGCTCATTCAGCTGCGAACATGTGGATTTAGTCCACTGACCCAACCATCTCCCACTGCTCAGCAGCAGAACCCGATGTCATCTGAACAGACCTTACAAGAAAATTATGAGGGAATGGCAAAATTATTCCACTACTAAGCACACAAACTCCCTGGCACATTTGGCAGTGATCATACTCACCAGCATTATCCTGCTGCTTGGTATTCTTGATGTATGCAGAAAACTTGGAAAAGATATCAATTCCAGCAGTGTTTGATTCCCGGTGCTTAGCAGCCAGCTTGGGGTACCTGAAAAAGCAGAAGCAGGGTGAAGAGTAACATCTTGCTACCAGTATCATAGGGATGGCTACAAATACAATTTCCTAGAAGAAAGACAAAAACTCCTGTACGAGGAACTGTAATTAGCACCATCATTTATCTCAAAACAACAGTTTGGCAAGTCCTTCTTAACAGTATCTGTCTATCAAAGCAGGCACTTGGAGAGTTACACGAGGATGGTTTCAAGACAAAGGTAATTGTACTTGTGCTTTGTGCTCCTACAATCCAAGATACAGTGGCCTTAAATCAGAAGGAAGCATAATTTTCCAGGAAGATGGGGGGGAGTTTGGCAGCCAAGGCCCTCCATTATGAATGGCAGTCATGTCTAATCCCCCACGCTGAAAATGTACCCCAGGATGGAACATGTTAGGATTACCCAGGTGAAGGAACATAAAGATTCCAGTCTCTGAATTGCTTTTCATAGGCATCTGGTGCAAAGGAATATACTGATTTGGAAGATAAACACAATTAAAGACTTCTACTGACTTCAGTGGTCTTGGAGCAGAGTATAGGAAATTTAAATATCTGATCCATTGCCTCAGGACTATTCTGTAGCTGCTGAATCATTTGGAGGTAAAACACTCCACAAGGAACCAAGCCAAATTTCGTTAATTCATAGACTCTAAGGTGCAACTCACAAGCCAACAATTTCTTTTTCCCATTATCCTTGTATTAAGTCCAAAACATTTGACTAACTAAGGCATATCTGGTAAATCTAAACCTTTCCTTGGTAGCTTTTCCTTACTGAAAAAATCTGGGCCTTATTTCTAATCTGACTTTGATTATAACTTCCAGTCATGGGCTCTTGTCACTTCTCGATTAGAATAATGAGCACTTTTCTGCCTCCAGAGCCTCTCATCCTCTGTAATCAGTTCCCCTTCCAAACTTACTAATGCACCATTCAGTTCAGAATCCTCCAGTTTTTCACTGTAAAATGCTTTTCCTGGCACAGATATTTTGTGTGGCAATTCTCGGCATCTCTTCCAAGTTATTTTTAGCTTTGCAAAATGTGGCCACCAGACCCCTACAAAATTTTTCTGGTACCGGTCTCCTTAATTCTGCATACAAGGGCATCCTAAAATGTGTACAGAGAAAACATTCTGCAGTTATTAATCACACAACTAACCTTCACACATGGAAGTCATCTCACTGAAGCCAGCAAGTTTCATAAATAAATATTACTCCTGTAAGTAAAGGTTGTAGGAAGGAGTGCTTTTTAGGAACTCTTCTTAGGACATCTTTCATTTCGAGGAAATAGAGTATTGACTAAAAAAAAAATCTCAAGTTCTTACTTTGGAGGTGCAAGAATCTCTTCCAAGAATTCCTCAATCTTGTTAACATCTGTCTTGACTTCTCCATTAAATGTCAGGAAAGGTGGGTGGGTCCCAGGAGCCAGATTGTGCAGGTCAGCTGGCTTTCTGCAGACAGAGAAAAAAAAAAAGTCATGAAATCACTGATCTTTATGGTCAGGTAGCTGCACAGATATTTATAGTTCCTATAAAATATGTCTTTGCTCCTTTTTTTTTTTTTTCTGTAATTTGTGGTTGGAAGACTCTGAAAGTCCCCCAAGCACCCTGTTTAATATAAAAACATTCCTCAAGTGAAAAAAACCCAACAACCAAACCTGAATCCCAACTATTTTGGTGTGCACTACAGGTTCTCTAGGCTAGACACAAATCTGATTGAACTTAGTGATGCCTTTGTGAAGGGCAAACACTGGATCATTTCACTATTTCAATTAAACTGAACAGCTTTTACCTTTTCAGATCAACAGTGGTGACGTTGAACACAACTCCTTTGAGCCACAGGATCATGAAGAGACGCTGGGAGAATGGGCAGTTCCCAATGCTTTCTCCATCTATACCAGCCTGAGGGATGGAAAGAGAGGAAAAATGGATTTCAGACTTATTAGTCATTTACCTCCCTCAAGATGGAAAACAGGATGTCACAAGAAAAATAACCATTTTAAAAATAACCAGCAGTGCCTGTTATTTAATGTAGTTTATCATCAACAAAAGAATGGGGTTATTGCAGGATTCAGCCTTTGTCACGAGCTCGAAAATGCAACATGGAGCCTCTCCTGAGGGCTGCTCTGGGTGAGGAGATGTGTCCTTTGCTGATGGCAAGCAACATCCAAGATTTTCTCTCAATTACTCTCATCCTACAGGAATTCCAGCTTCATGAATAGGATAGAAAAACTCAGGACAGGTTTTCTGCTCAATTAAAGTCTGCAGATTATATCAGCTTAATATCTGCTTCAGTATTTTACTACCAAAAATGTGTACTTTATATTTAAACCCAAATACTCTGGACATTGACTCATTCTTCTTCATATCCAGTAAAGCAACCTCAAACAAAAACAACCAGATCAAGACACAAATCTCCATCCGAATCCTTCTGAGGTTCATGGCAGATTTCAGCCACCACATTCAGTCTGCTCCTATCTCTAGTACCTAATGAGTTGCCTACAAACCACTACAAAACAATACAAAACTGCTAGTGTTAGCATTGAGGAAACAGCCTATTTCTTCCTCTAAAAATTTATGGTCCTTAGCCATGCAAATTCTGACTTTGAGCCATGGAGGGATACAAATAACACCAGCTGAACTGAGCCAAAGCTGCATCCAAGGACAACATCCTTCTACAATAATTATGCTTGTGGCCAAAGCTTTCAGGACGATAATGGTTTTGATAGATTTCCATTTTAATTTGTGGTACCATTGTGTTTAAAAGATTCTTATAATCCTGGTGAAGCAACCAACCTTCCGTTGTTGACCCACACGGGTTGCATAACTGCATTTTATGCACAACTGTATTTTATGCACACAGTGTGTGTCTGAAAATGGCTGATGAAAGAGCTAAGCAAATAAATGCCCTCTTCCTTTGGAGACAATATTATATTATTCTGTTGGCTCTCATAAATTTTATCTTATTAATATTCAAGCTGTGAGGTAGCATTTCTCTGTCTTAAAGAAAGAATCAGTTCTAATTATTGCAGCTCTGTGAAACATCCACAGCACAACTAGAAACATTTTGAAATTAGAAACGTCCAGCTGCTGCAAATTCAGGCCTTGCCTGTGAAATGACATTTCTTGTCTTCAAACTATGGAGAAAGTGTGGATTCAAGGCTTGGAGACAACCTGTCATAAAGTTTAGGGCTATGTAATGAATTTTGCTCTGGATTCAGATTCGGTTTCAAACACTCAGACTCTAGAGGTATTTGGATAGAGGGAGGAACAGTTTGGCTGCAGTTTGTCTTGAAACTATGGATTTGCAATATGACTGGCACATGGCATATGCAAGAATCAGCAAACAATGTGGGTGAAAGAGTGGCAGGGCATGAGGATGAGAAGATGCGTTGTCCCCGTCTACCCGAGGTGTGAGTAGCCTGGTTCTGTAAAATTTTATAAATTAAATAGCTAGCCCTGTTCTGCAAATTTCATGGCAACAGCAACAATGTCACCATGGGAGTACCAGGGACCACCAGGCATGCCATAATTACTGCAAAGTCATAGTTGCTGATTAAACCATTGTCAAGAACTTTTAACTTCTTACCCTCCCTCAAAAGAGGCAAATGCTATGGGAGAAAACAGTGATATGACACCAGATTTCCCCTTGGCTTTTTCACCATCTCAGTCATAACTGCATCCTTCATAATGGAGCTGGATAACTGTGTCTGCAAACAATATGTTCTAAACTAGAATTTGAAGAAAAACAGATCGATGACTGAATTAGAGGGCGAGAGAGTGCAGGCAGAAGGGCTGATTCTCATCTTACCTTCTCTGGAACTACTTTGGCTTATAAACTCATTGATTCTGATTTTTCTTCACCTGACTGCCTTCAAAGTAAGTGTAAAACCCTGGTTTGCCAAGTTCTGCGAATACCTTAAGAGCAAAGGGGTCTTGTCTCACAGTAACAAGGAAAGCTCCAGCTCTCCTGCAAGTCTCCATCCTGCATGGAGGCAACCTCCTGCCTGGCCTCATCACCCACTTCTCGTGCTGCAAGCACCAATGTCATCTTTTTCAGGAAAGAGACTCAGAAACATCATTTCCCAGCTCTCTCCAACTTTATATTCTCATGTAAAGGTTAAGGGTTACCCAGATCTGCATTTTTTTTACACATTCTCTGTCCTTCAAGGAAATGGTGAAAAACTCTCTAAATATCGGAGGACTTAAGGGGAGGACAGAGCAGCTGAATTACAAGAAAGAAGCAGAAATGATGGGTCATGTGAGGCTAAGGGATGTAGAAGTCATTGGGAAAAGGAGAAAGATGTGAAATCTGGAAGAAATAAGATTCGCTTGGTGATCAAAAATAAAATTAATTGTGTAGGTCAAATGAGGCCTCCAGTATCTTCCCAACACTTCTAAAGGAGTGGGAAACATTAATTGCTAGAGACACACTGGGAATAGGCAGAGGAAATTCCAGAAACAAAAGATAAACTAAGGAAAAAGTACAGCACGATCTCTGTTCAAAGCTCCTGGATCTGGAAGCCAGGCTCATGATTTGGGTGGGGACTGACTCATGGGTTTTGATCTCATGTGACTGGCACAACTGAAAACGCTACCACAAATCACAAGGCAAACTGGTGACAGAGGAGGGAACAGAATCAAAATCTCCTCAGCAACACAATTTACCCATTAAATTCAGCTATTTTTCTGCAGAAATTATAGGCAAGGCTCTGTCGGTTTTGTGAATCTTTTGTCATTGCTTCTAACAGCAGTCAGTAATTCAATGTTCAGTACTCAGAAAGAGCAAAACCTTAGTAGGTAATAACTTCAAAGGCTTATCAGAGTGTTGTGAGATCCCTTGTGAAGTCTTTTAACTACCACGAAGAGATGAGAAAGAAGAGAGAACTTCCCAGGCTTAGTCACTCTTCAAAGAAAAACAGCTTTCTTAAAGCACCCCCAGTAGTGCCTAAGCACAAATCTATTACACATCTGTCCAAGGGTAAGGGCTCAGAAAGGCAGGAATTAAATAATACCTTAATCAAGATCAAGAACTCAAACAGTGGATGGAAAGAAAGGAGCAAATAATTGACAAGCTGGAGAACCACCATTTATTCCTGCTGCTGTTCACAAATGAGCATAAAAGCTTCTCTGAAGCACAGTAAAAGTGATGAACCACTTATAAAAAGGAGCAGGTTGATGATATATGCACTCTCCCTGCCAGCAATATCAGATATTTCTGATATAATGATTGCAACTAGGGACAGTTCTGGCAAATCTGATTTAACGATTGCAGCTAGGGATAGACTTGAGGCTTTGTGGGCATGGATAAAGGACATAGAGTTGTTAAAGTGCACTATAAGCCCCACAGCTCTGAAAGGGGTTTCTGAAATTTCTCCCACTGGAGAAGAACCTTATCTGAAAAGGCAAATTTCCAGAGTGACTGTGGAAGAGTAAAACAGATTTGAGGATTTGCTGGGTGAGACTCTTTGGCCAATGCTCATCTCGCTGCAGTTTAACTGAGATGCCTAAAGGAAGGTCTTCTGAGCAGGTAAGGCCAAGATGCACATGTGAAAGATGATTGTGGCCATATTTCACTTTACCTGAATCCACTGAGTATCTGATTTTAGGTGGGATGAATGGGGACCACAGCAAAAAAAGCCTGGAGTTTGTAGAGGCAGAATTTCAAGAGAATTATTTTGCTCTATCTTGGAAACATCACTTTCTGCTCCCATTTCTTCCTACAATCTTACTTTTATTTGGTTACTTACTAAAAAAGTATGCTTTTCTACTTAATGTCCAGCTGTTCAGGTCCTTCACACCAACTGATGCAAGGTCCTGCCCCGCAACGTGGTATAATCACATCAGGAAAAGAACGCTGTCATACCAGCTGCTTGCCTCTATCTGAGTAATGGCAAGAATGGACAAGATGTTCTCCTTTATTAATTATAAGGCACTTCTCCTTAAATAGTTCAAATATTTTTAATGAGTTAATTAAACCTTAAAGACAGTTGTGTGCACAAGTGGGGGCTGCAGGGACATTATCAATTAACATTCTTAAGGAGGTTTTGGGAGGGAGAAAAAACAATCTTGGTGATTTTATGAGCTTGTGTCAAGTGTTTTTGTTGGGTCATGGCAGTATCAAGAGACTCCAACCACTGCACAGCAAAGCTGAATGATATGAACAGGGAGCTTTTCTCAAGTTCAAGCTAATACTTCACTACAAATGAAACAACTGGAATAAACTTCCTCACATATTCCAAAAATATTCCAACTGGTATATGCACAGGGACTGCAATGTACACAGGCAGCCGTATATTATTTTAATAACCTTAAGGGAGGGGAAAAGGGCAAGTTTCAGTTACTCCCAAAATACAGAACTTTAGAGAAATACACCATCATTAATAATGACTAAGCATCTATCTTAAAAATGGCAGTGCTGGAAAGAGTTGCATATCACGGAGCACTGTGATTTTTCCAGGCAAATAATATATTTGGGTTTTCGTTCATTTTTCACTCCATTGAGGCCACTCTTCATGTGGGCCAGGGGTCTGTAAGACTCTGGGGTAAAGCAGGGAGACACTTTTGATGACACTAAAACATTCTTTTTCAAAAGGATTTTAACAAGTTAACAAAAGCAGTCAGGCTAATTCACCTCAATGTTTCCCAGTAAGGATTAAGGAGGGATTTGATTTCATCATCCCTACAATCAAAATTGAGACTCACATTACACATGGTTACACCCTCTCTGTTTTAAAATTGGGAACGCTCCTGCCTTTTGACACTTACTCCCCTTACGCTCAAAACCCAAAGGGGAAGTGAAAATCCTATTTGAAACGCAGAGCAGGCCAGGAAATACCCTATTTATTGTGCCATTACGAAAAAAAAAAAAAAAAAATCTGTCTTAGTAATTATACCACACACACAATAGCACAAATCTCCATGGTAGGGAAAAATCACTGGTTGCAACACGAGATCAGACATGCCAAGGTATTGCTTTAGTAAGGATCATTTCTTTCCAATTTCTTGTCTTTTTTTTTTTTCCCCAACTTCTGATCCAAATGTAAAAGCCAGTGAGCAATTTGGAGTGCCACCAACGGAGAGGCAAGCTAAGAAGTGCACATTCATAGAGCAGCACTGGTAGGTCTCAAGTAAGAAGTAAATCTCATTGCACAAGCCCTGTGTATCACAGGACGCTCTTGTTGACTGTGGCTCTGGTTCAGGAAAAGCATTTAAGCATGTGCTGAAATACATCCCAATTCAGAGGAAGTATATGCTTGACGTTAAGCATGTTCTTAAGTCCTGATGATTTCAAAAGACTTAAGCACATACTTAAGTGCTTTCCTGAATGGGGGCCTATAACAACAATAATAAAATTTGGTGTGCAGCATTTTAACTTCATTAGGCTTTTTTTCTGAGATTTTATTTTGCTAGGAGAAGCTCTGAGCAGCAGCCTTCCAAGGGAGGGCAAGACAGAACAGGAATATACTCCTGAGGACACACATGCAGAAATAGACTGTGTGCATATATGTCAAATAAAAATAGAGCATTTGCCTGGAAGACTGTCAGGGTAGTGACAAAACAAAGAGGAAGTGGTGAAACTCTTTAGCCAGCTCCCCAAAAGCCAGCCAAAATGTTGTCCAAGTTTGGCATTACATACAGGCACATATTATAGATGCACATAAGCTTAACTTGGTCTGTGCTGCTGGCCAATTTGAGGTGAGCTGGCTTGTTCACTGGGTTCAGACCAGCTGGGCAGCACGTCAGCAGAGCTGAGGATCTCCAAGGAGCTGTCACTGCACTTCTCAGATCTCTGCACTTTTGTGAGAGATGTGTTTGCACTCCTAAGACATTCAGGATTTTCAGAAGATGGAAGTGCAGGTTGAAGACCCCGTGGACAGGACAAATATTATCTTTAGGTTTGGTAAGTCTTGATTTTGCAGCTTTTTTATTCATGTGAATGGCAACATGGGCAGGAAGGGATCAGTCATACAGGTCAACTTCTTCCTGGGGATCTTTTCACTACAGCTTAGGATACTCACAATTAAAGACCAGCGTCATCTTCCACCTCAGCTGAGGTACTGGTAGCAGAACAGCTGCACACACAGTGATCAACCTGCACAAATAGGTCTTATTTTCCTCAAGGGCTTTGTTAGAGCCACTGGCCACATGTTTTTCTCTGAAATAAACTTTGAGATGCCCTAGAACTCAAATAATTCATATTCAATGTAGATGAATAAAACTACAGACTAAACACAGGTATATAGTCTCATCACAGAATAACAGAATGGTTTGGGTTCGAAAGCACCTAAAAGATCACCTCGTTCCAACCCTCTGCCATGGGCAGGGACACCTTCCACTATCCCAGGTTGCTACAAGCCCCATCCAACCTGGCCTTGGACACTTCCAGGGATGGGGCAGCCACAGCTTCTCTGGGCAACCTGTGCCAGGGCCTCCCCACTCTCCCAGTAAAGAATTTCTTCCATATATCTAACCTGAATTTCTTTCAGTTTGAACTCATCATGGAAAAAGGGTTCTGTGCTATTCTATCACCTCTTCTTTCTTCAAAGAACTAAAGGCCAATGATTTGACAAGGATCAACAGAGTAGATAAGCACAGAGCGGTTTGACACCCTAGACCAAGAAATTATTTTGTTCTCCTTTATATTTATAGATCCCTTACTTATCTTTGCATATGGTCAACTTAATGAGGAATTACTATTAGATAATTAAAGATAGTGGGAACTACAATGAAACTTCCTACACCAACACATATTTATGAATTAAGGCTGGGACAAATTTTTTTTTCCAGGAGACCATATTCCAGCATGCTCTGCTGTGAAGAATTTCTGCACACCAAGACTGACTTTCACATGGTGGTATATAAGGGAAAAGTCTCCAGAAGAGAGAAAGTCATTTAGTAACATCAGCAGTATTGTAGAAAGAAATCACATAGAATATGTATTTAATTTATATTTTTTTAATGTCAGCAAAATATGAGCTAAAGGATGGGTGGCAAATGCTGGCTGACATTTCCAAAGTGGCTAGCAGTTTTAGGTCCTGTGAGACAATTCGAAAGCAGCTCACTTCTCACAAGTATCAATTCTCTACACTTGGAAAATCAGGCCACAAGCCACCCAGAATGAAAAGCTGCTTTTAAAAGCCTTAGTAAGAAGGGAGTATCACTGTGAGCTGTGACTGTGAGCTTCTTGAGCAACTAGACAAAAAAATTAAGTGTGTTGTAAAAGAAAATCTCTATTGGAAGAATATTCTTTGAGGAGCTCACTCAGATTTTGACAAATACCTGATGGAGATGTGCAGTGGTTCTGGCCATACCACCTTGGAAACAGGCCTGGACTTGTGGTCTTTGGCCACCCCCCTGAGGGTAGGCAGGGTGCTGGGACCACACAAAGAGCATGGGGTCCCAACGTGCAGCTCAGCAGGACTCCCAGGGCTCCTGGCTGCCCAGCAGCCCACCCACCAGCCAAAATTTTCTTTTAAAATTACTGAGACTGTTTCAGTTTCCCTCCTCACAGAAAACCCACCACAGCTTCTCTTCAATAACGTTGTGAATGTTCTAAAATGGGGGGTTTTTTGAGACTTAGAGAAATTTAGAGCAAAATCTTGACATTCTTCAAAACCCAAAATTGCCAAAAATTGCCATTCTCATCACAGCTCTTGATAGCAGATTTTGCGCAAAGCTCATGGGCTTCTGGACACAGAGGACTGAAAGTACAGGTGATTCTTTCTTGGCTTAAAAAAAAAAAAAAAAGTTTATCCTTTACACTTCTTCCTGAGCCTTTTCCAGTCTAATAAAGCAGTTCTGTTCCTATCACTCACCAGTGTCATGGCACAGGATCCTGGGTACCCATGTTAGCCACTGGATGTAACCTCAGAGAACGGCTTTTAACAGCTTTGTTTTTTGGTGACCCATCAATATTTCATTGAGACGCCACAGGAACAAGAAAAGAACTTAAGAAATGTCAGATATAAAAGCTTAACACACAGATAGATACTGGAACAAACGATTAAACCGTAACTCACAAGCACACGCAGAAATCTAAAGTTGATAAGAAAAGACAACACGGATTTATCAGGAACACATGACATTAATTAAGCCAAGTGAATTTTGTTCTCTGCCAGGGTTCCCAGCACTGCAGGTAGAAAGAAAGCAGCAGGTACCTGGAAGGTGAGCTCCGTTATGTTTCCAATATCAGCTCCAGACTGTATTTTATTAAACAAAGCAGGGAATGGGACCTGTATGAAATTACTGCAAAGTGCTTGTATAAGTGGTTGGAAAATATTTATGAAGCAGGAATAATAAAGTTTTCTGCTATTCTACAAACACAACAAATAGAGGTACCATGAAGGCCTATGACAAGATGAGTCATATTTAATGCTTCCATTAGCAAAATGGGGGAAGGAACAGACAGAACCTTGCAAAATTTCCTGACAACAACAAGCACAGAGAGCTTATCGGTGTTTCCCAGGAGAGGAGCAGACTTCAAAGTGATGCTAAGAAGTTGGAACAAAGTGTCTGAAGTCACTTAAATGAAATTTAGGGAAATTAACCTCAAGGTGTAAGATGTGAGAAGAACAAAATGCGACATACGAATGCTGGATGGGGAATAGCGGGTGAGGCTGCGAGGGCGAAGTGAAAGAGGTTTTACGTAAATCACAAACAATAGGAATCATCAGCATACGCATCTACAGGCAACAGCAACAGGATAACTTGATGTACATGCAATGTTCTACCACAACATAACAGTCCTCAACCATGTATAAGACTTTTTTCACAAAGAGGATGATTTTCCATTGTTGTTCATGACCACAGAGGATGGGATTAAGTATTTTGCTTAATTTGCAACAATAAAGCTTGGGGGGGGGGGGGGAATCCAGTGTAATTATAGGACTAATGAAACACAAAGCAGGCTTTCTAAGGAGGTTGTGTAATCTGCATTTAGTGGAGGCTTTTAAGAAATCAAAAGAAAATAAATGGGCGAAATTGGTCTTGATTTATTTCATCCTGCTGCAGAGTGGAGAGGGGGCATAGGATGTTTCAAAAATCCTTTCTATACAGTCCATATTAGTGACTCTGACAATAAAGCTGTTCTTGCTGTCAGTGCTGGATGCTTGGTGGCACAGACTTGCTTCTTTCTGACCTGCACAGGATGAAGTCTGGTCCCAGTGAAATCAATAGCAATTTTGCCCATGACTTTGACAGGATCAGAATTTCATTCAGAGGTTTCATGGCCAGAAGGGACAATTATAATAATCTTTCCTGACCTTTTGCATCATACTAACGTAGATTTCACTAGCCTGTAGCCAACATCTTGTTGCTGAACTAGAACATATGTTTTGGAAGGTTTTTCAGGAGAGGCACATGCCTGGCATAGAGTGGTAGTAAAATCCCCTCTAGCGTTGCCTGCTTGCATTGCAGGGAGAAGCTCTCACTCCCTAAGAGGTCAACCACCACCATCCCACTTGTGGAGTTTTCCTAAAGATGCCTAACTTGTCACATTACTTATATACGTAACCTTTTTTTCTTATATATCAGTTGCATTTTTGCATATGGGTTTAAGTTCTGGAAGGAACCTTAGTCGCAGGATTTGGGGAGGCAGGACACAGCAGTATTTGGGAAATCACCCCATTTTTAGTAAAAGTCAATAGAGATGCTGAAGCATCAGCTACTGCTTGGTTGTTTTGGATACAACAGGGGGAAGAGGTATGGACTTTGAACAAGTAAGCCACAAATCCTTTTTTTAAGACAAATTAACTTAGAATCATAGAATGGTTTGGGTTGGAAGGGACCTCAAAGACCATCTCGTTCCAATCCCCTGCCATGGGCAGGGACACCTTCCACTATCCCAGGTTGCTCCAAGCCCCATCTAACCTGGCCTTGAACGTTTCCAGGAATGGGGCATCCACAGCTTGTCTGGGCAACCTGTGCCAGGGGCTTGCCATCCCCAGGTGGTGAAGAATTAGGAAGAATTTCTTCTTAATATCTAACCTAAACCTACACTCTTTCCATATGAAGCCAATTCCCCCTTGTCCTGTCACTCCAGGCCCTTGTAAATAGTCCTTCTCCATCTTTCTTGCAGGCTCCCTTCAGGTACTGGAAGAATCTTGTCCTGCAATATATTGATACTGGGTGGCTGTTCATGCTCTGAATATACATAATGCAGCTCCTACATTTTGGAAACTTATGCCTATAGGGTCATACTATAGTTTTGGTCTTTTGGTGCCACACCTATCAGTTTATTACGTTCTAATATAATAGGTGGTATGTGCCCCATCCCTGGAAACATTCAAGGTCAGGATGGACAAGGCTCTCAGCAACCAGATCTAGTTGAAGATGTCTCTGCTCATTGCAGGGGAGTCCAATTAGATGACCTTTAAAAGGTACCTTCCAACTAAAAATATTCTATTATTCTATGATAATATACCTGATCTAATTCCAGAACAGTTAGTATTGATATAAAATATTCCCACTGATGATAAATATTCCACTGGATTCAGTAAGAGCAGAGTCATACTTTGGATTCACTAGTTTCTTTCTAATAAGTGATTTAAACCACAAGTGGTTTTATGTGCTCTGGAGAAAGAAACTGGGAATTGATCTTATTTAGCTATTCACAAAGCACCAATTTTAATAGTTTCAAATATTGATGATTCTATATCCTGAGAGCTAATTAGATACATTAAAAAAACATTCCCGCTGGAAAGCTGCAGAAAATAAAACGAGACAGATCACTGTCAGAGGGTGTCACGGGCAATGCAAATTATAGCCAAATTATTCCTGTTTCTGGTAGAGATCAGGTGCAAATACAGGAGTCGTTTCTCCAAAGCAAGCCCTATGCAGAGCTCCCATTACAGTACCGAAATCCTGAATGCAGTTTTTCTTGTAAGAACTAAATCTGTGCACATCTGGAATTTGCATGTCTGTTAAAAATCTATGAGCCAGGGATTTCTGACCAGGGTAGTCTGGTCATATGGCATATTCTGCAAATGTTGGTGAATTGCAGCCAAATTTCCATGCCTCTAAGCAGCGTATCAGACTAACAAATAATAACAGCAGCCAGGTGCTGAAAGTTAATGCTGAACCCGAAATCAGATCCAGGGCTGAATTATTTATTGAAATTCCATTACTTCATTTGCACTATTAGAAGACAGAGTCACTTGCAGGCACTGCAAATAAAGGTCTGGACGGTGGGGTGTTGCTGATAAGGGCATTTACCACACCAGCTGACCCCAGCACAGGCCATAATCTGCCCTCAGGGGTCTCATTTTGTATCTTATTTAACATCACAGAAATACTGTTCATCAGTGATCCCAGGTCACTGGACTAAAAGAGCACTTGGCAGCCCTCAGGAGGTGTCCCCCACTGGGCTGGACTGGGCCTTTCTATCTCCTTTTGCATCTCCAAAGTTCAAGGCGCTGCAGAGGGTACAGGAGAAGCTCCATCCTGAGATGTGATGAATGTTTATGATTTTCACCAAAAGCAGATCAAGTTACTTTGCAAAGGAGCAGCACATCACAGGCTCAAACTAGTCTTTGGTCTGTTTGCATCTCGGTGTGACTTCTCAGTGCAACCTACAATACCTCCAATGAACTATTTACAATACTGCCATCACTTGGACCAAGACTTACTGCTGTGAAAATACAAATGCAGCATAACTTTTCTGGTTTCCAGATACCCACAGATAAATAATTACAGAGTTTAGTGATTAGGCAATATTTTTTCACCTTTAATATTTTCTTACCTGCCAAAATTACAGTATTTTTTCATCTGATCATCTACGCATACAGTCATATTTAGCCATTCAAGGGGTGCTACACTACAAGGCAATCTTTTCTGATAGCCATCTACAAAAGAGGGGGATGCAACTCTCTCTGACTATTTCATTAAACAAGAAACAGAGCAAGTTCTGAGTTTGTAAATGTAAATACCTGCAATGAAA
Organism: Empidonax traillii; assembly: GCF_003031625.1. Classification (NCBI taxonomy): domain Eukaryota; kingdom Metazoa; phylum Chordata; class Aves; order Passeriformes; family Tyrannidae; genus Empidonax; species Empidonax traillii. Next base: position 550,370 of record NW_020955383.1, read on the forward strand.
GCCAGAGTCTGAGACATACACACAACCAGCAATGGTTTCTTGAGACTCACCTAAAAGCAAAACAATTTGTGTGTTCAATAGCAAGTGCTCAAGAAAACAGTGATGCCTTCCAAAAGCTACTGAGAAATTCCGAATAAGTGTGGATATTAGTAGCAGTATAATTTACGAATATTTTACAGTACAGACTTCTGAAATTAATGTATCATAAATGTTGTAAGTAGAAAAAATAATTGGTTTGGTGAGTTGAGTTTGGATCACATTTTTTGTTTACTTAGCATCCCAGTGCAGAATGATTTCTGAAATCCCTGTGTCTGTACTGTTTGGGTCCACTTGAAATGCTCCAGTGATGTGACTTTACAAACTCCCCACAGGAAATGGCTTTGACAACTTTCTCTGAACCCATTTTAACTTGATGCCTAGACTGAATTTCCTCTGATTTTATTTTATTCTACTATCCAGCATTAAAAAAACAAACAAACAACCACTTTAATTACCTTTAACTCAATGCTATTCATTAAAATAATTCATACTTTTCATCCCTTTATACAAAATCTTACTTAACTAACTATGCCATTGCACTTTCCTCAGTACCTCTTCACCACTTACGGTCCTCTTGTTTCTGGGATCCTTGACTATGCCATCTATTCCCAATATCATCTGTTCTACAGGAACACATTCACTTAATCATCGTTAAAATTTGTCACTACAGTTTATTCTGAACACTCAGATTTGGGCTGGTAGATCTGGATTTTGGGCTGTGATAGGAGCACCTCATATTTCCTATGCCATGCTTGTGCTTCCAACATAGACATTATCTTAGATGGATTAAACAAAGATTTCATGCCATCAATCTACAATCTTTGTAGTCCTCTACACCACTGCTATGTATTTCACATTTAAATATTTCTATTATTTTTTGTAAACTAATTTGTATTTACGGGTTCATTTTATATTTCCAGTTTCTTGTGAGAGGCACAGTTAACCTGCTTCCCACCCTGGTTAATGCATTATAATTCACACCTTGCCACCTTCTGGTGCCATCCTCTTACCCAGTTAGGTAATTGGGCCTAACCATCCTCTCTACAGAAGGGCTGAATCTCACTCTCCTTCAGTTGAGAAGTTTCTCTGGCAGCATTTTGGTTTATCCCGTGCTTCCACAGCAGTTCCCGTGTTCAGGCTGTTGGAGAGCTGTTATCCTGAACAACTGCAGCCTGCAGAATGCCATTGGTACTCCATACACCAAGCACCTTGAATAAAACTTACTGGAACATCCAGGTTAATGAGGTTATTGAGAAACTAGCATTTGGCAAGGGAATTTCTGAACATTTTTTAGACATTTGTGTGCAGTTAGGCCCAATTTCCTCAAGTACTTGAATAGGCTCTGAAGAATCAGCTATATTCCTCTCTAAAATGGAGGGGCTTTTTTTCTATTACTGTGAAATGTCAAGCACTCAGGTGGTTCTTGAAAAATAAAAAATACAGAGAAATCCTATAATTTCACACTTCCACTGAAAAGCTAAGCATCTGTTAGCACAAAATCCCTCTTTCTGATAGCAAGGCACAACCGGCATTACTACTAACTGCACTCAGTCTCAAAGACCTTGAATACGGCTTTAAATAAATGTTAAATAAACATTCAAATAAATTTTTTAATAAATTTAAAAATTAGTAATCCTTGGTGCACAGAGTGGAAGAGATGTACAGAGGCTAATTATAATAAGCTCTTTTGCCCCTGGCAGCAAGGTGCTGCCATGTGCAGATGGGGCTGCGAGCAGTGGCCAAGGTCGGGGGAGAGGAACACTTCCTTCCCTTGGAAAAGAAAATCAATATTTCAAGGTTTGTCTCTTTGTCAGGGTAGTAGGAATGCACTTCCCCTAAATTCCCATCCTGGTCACATCCTTTCCTGGCTCTCCAAGGTTGGACCTGAGTAGCTGTCTACAGTCAGCGTTTTGTTTTTAACATTAGTAGTATTATTCTTGTTGAATCATCTCCTCTGAGATAAACACTGAATCATGAGGCCATTGGGCAAAGATTGTGCTCAGCCCGGTAAGAGAACAAGGTGTTCCTGCAGACACATATCATAGGGCTGATGGTTTCAGTGCACCAGGATGGGCAGGTGCATATTCCCAAATCTGAAACAAGTCTTCCTGCCTTTATTACAGCCTCAAGAGTGAGAAGTAAGACTTATGGGGTGTTTAGAGTAACATGTAATTGGAGATGATTTAACCTCAAAAGATTACATTCATGTACTCAGAAGCTCCTTGTGGCTCCATCTCTGAGCAGGGTGAGTACTTAGTGCTTAATGCAGAAAAAACGGGAGATCATTTTTGAACTTCAAACAAGACACAGCTTCAGGACTTGATCTAGAGCTTAACAGGAGGACTCAGAGATACAGACTTGAAATGGAAAATAAAAACAACTACCCAAAGTTAGAGCATGTCAAAACAAGAAAGAGCAACTCAGTAACTCAAGACAAAATAGAATTCCTTGTCAAACTGCATGAGTGAGCTAACACTCATAGAAGATAATTAAAATGATCCAAATGCTAATAGAAGACTGAAAATAAGCTTAATAATTAAGGAGTTTGGTGCATTGGATCCTCTTGGCATGTCCTGAACACTTAAAAGAACCAAGCACAGAAAAAAACCTAAAACTGCCATTCAGAGAGAACCTAGAACCTGCAAGACTATTCCATAATTCAACGCCTCTTCATCCAGGAATAGCTTTTTAAAAAATACTATGAATAAAATAAACAAACAAAACAGGTCTCCAGTCACACCCTGAATCAGCAGCAACGGCTCATCACCAAACACAGGGCAGTGAACGAAAATCATTTCCTCTCATGATATGCACTCGTATCTGTTTGAAGTTGCCCATTCAGCAGCTAAAAGCAAAAGGAAAGCAGCAACACAACGTGCCTGTTGACACACACAAATTGAATCACAATCTAGAAAAACACCGGCAACAATAGTGATGATCCATAGGGGCCAGTTTCTCTCATTACCACTTGTTTTGGACAATACACAGGTACAGACTTGCACCAACACAAAAAATGACAGCTCTGTGCAGGATGTTTATTTGGGTATTAAAATGTCATAGGGAGGACAAGCTTGGCAATTCAAAGCACCTGCCCAACCTGAAAATTAATTCTGTATTTTGTGAGGAGCTAAACCACAACACTTGAGTAGTTTCTACAGTCTATGTAAAGAGAAAAGAAGGGATGCAATTTTATCTAGACAAGCTACTGGGCTACACAGGTATGAAAATGAATATTGATGCAAATGTTTCATAGGGAAGGAAGCAAAGGCGCAGGGACGTGGTATGACTTAGACAATGACAGACAGAAAAGGAATTTGGCTCCCTTATCTCCTAGTTTAGCTCTTCCTTCATCTCAGCTTCATGGTCTGGCCTGTACTGACACAGCACTCATCTGCTCAGCCTTTGCAGGACCTTCCAAAGTCTGGCCCTTGCAAACCCAGACATGATAAGCATTATAATATAAGCAACAATATATTTAACCACCACCTGAATTTATCACATCTCATTATCACACCCAGGACACATAAGCAGCCTCTCAGCATCATTTATATCAGACTGGTCTCAACCAAATTTTTGTTGTCCTTCAGAGACACAAAGATTCCCTCTGTGCTTGAACCAAACCCTGTTCTGGTTTGCCAAGATGGCAATCCCTTCCTGGTTTGTAGATTTTGTGGCTTCTTTATTCCTTTACTGTCCTTAACTGTGTGTGTTTATCACAGGATTATCTAGTCTTGATCTGAGTCAGAGGCAGAAAGGGCATGACTTCTTTGGTGGTTTGTTTCAACAGTTAATCACCTTTGGAATTACTATTAAGTTTAGCCTTAACTTGACTACGTTAGACCCCAGGGTGGTCTAGAAGAAGGTGTCCCTGCCATGGCAGGGGGCTTGGAACTAGATGATCTTTAAGGTCCCTTCCAACCCAAACCATTCTGTGATTCTATGTCTAGTTATACTTGTTAGCACTATATTAAAAGCCACCCATAGATACATTTAATACTGTGGTCAAGTGACGTTTGCTCTTTTACTTAAATGAGAAAGACTGCCTTAAGGAGGGTAATCTTAAGTATTTTTGCCCCTTAAAATTATTCTTCTCTACATCTTTTCCAATATCGTAACACACATTAGCTCTGTGTGTGTTTAAAATGCCCAGCCAAAAGATAGTCTAAACCTTGACCCCTCCCTACTAATAACAATGGCAAAATAAAAAAGTAAGAATGCATAGCTGTGACTAGTCTGATTTATGTGTTTATTATTGGAACATTTACTGTGATTTACTAAGCAGGTGTGGCACATGAACAGTGAATCAGTCATGCTAAGTGCTGTACAAAACCCAAAAGACACAAGAGCTATGGCTAAAGGACAGAGCACAGGACTGGAGTGAAATTCTTGCTGGATGTCCTTGCACAAGGCCCCTGCTTCTCAGCTTCTGCACCTCTGAAATATTGACCATGCCTGTATAGTGCTTCAGAGTTGCTACAAAAAAGCATCTGTATTTTTTTTTATCTCAGGGACTGGGTTTTACAAGGAGAATCATGTTCAGAGATGGCTGGCAAAGCATGGAGTGGACTGTACAGTCTCCTTTGCAGAACTGGGATCTAAGAACACTTATTAGCTATCAGCATCTAAGAAGAGTAGAGATCTTCCATTATCATCCTGTGCTTTACAAACAACTATTAAAAAAACACACACTCACAACAAAGGTACAGCTCCTGAACATTTAAAATAGCACTTTTGCCTAATTAGAATTGTTGCATATATAGCTCTTTAGTTTTTATCTTATTAGTAATAAATCCTAATACTGTTCTCCCCAATCAGATCTCTTTTGTCTGTATAAACCTTCTCTCAACTTATAGTAACTGGGGGGGAGGGAGGGGCTGAGAGAAAATTGGTCAGAGCAAACCCACAGCAATGCTAAACTATCTTTTCTGAATTACAGACTGTCAAATGGTTTTTGAGATTGAGCATGGATTAGCTGATCATAATTTGAAATCCACTGCTAGCTTGCAGCAGAACACTCATGGGAGGTGATGAGCCCTTTTCCAAGCAGTAGAGCATTACACTTAACTAGCAGCAGAAGTCAGAAAAAATTATATCTTCTTTGGCATCTTCATGGTCAAGAGAATGGGAAGCTAAAGCCATACCTAAATCAAGCAAACATCCTCTGTGCATAAACCCCATTTACAGCATCATGAATAGCTTTTAACACCTGAAATATTGGTGAATGATGAATGGAGTCATGATAATTTTTTTAGTCCAGAGGAAACCAAATATTTGGTCAGAGAAGCTGTAGGTGCTCCAGCCCTGAAAGTATTCGAGGCCAGGCTGGACGGGGCTTTGAGTAAACTTGTCTATTGGAAGGTATTGAAAATACTGTTCCCATATATAATCTTTCCAAATTTTATGGAATTTAAAGTAAATTGAAATCAGCTTTGGTCTTGAATATTAGGCTTTGAACATTTTACTTACATTTTTGAGTAAGCACATACAGGTGAGTGTCACGGGCTTCTGTCATCTGCTCTGCACACATAATTAGTTTTATCAAGAATGGGGATTTAGAAGAGCCAACTGTCACTATCTGAGCAACCTCATCCTTATACAGTGTCTTTATGCCAGAGAATCTGTATCAGGAATAGCTTCAGCTCCTACTGTCCTACAGATGCATTAATAAGTTATTACAATACAACCCTCCTGAAATGAGTTTCAATTAGTGTTTTAGCTCAGTTTTACGCAGAGTTATCAATAATACACATAAAGGAGCTATTTTAATATATCTTGGCAATCAGGGACATGGGGGCAAAAATTGGAGAAGAACCTGAGCTCCAGATATCCGATACCTCTGAGGAATTACTTCAACCTGGTTACCCTGAGGACCAACATAGAAATCATGGGGATTAGGAGACTGATATAAATTTGTGTGCCTGAATGCACAAGAAAACAAGCAGAAAAAGCAGAGAAGTTGGTCCTACAGAAGATACACACATATGCACAAACTCTGAACTAGAACTAGCTCCTGTTCAGACACTTCATAAAGCTCCCAACAGGCTGTACCTAAAAGCAGACAAACATCCAGTTTCCTCTGCTTTGATTTCTTTTATGCCCAGGAAATTGAGGTTTTCAGTATGCTTTGTCAGAAGACAGTTCTATATTGGAGACCTGATTCCATTATATATTTCTCTCCTATTTTAAGTGGTGTTCAGGATTCTGAACCTGCCCTGGGATAAGCGTGAAGAATGTTCCCTGATCCCACTATGTGTCCACATCTGCAGGAGAAGGACTGGTATCAGCATTTTACCAAGGTAAGGAGAGCCTGAATACCTTGCCTTGGATCACTGAAGGAAGCAGAAATGCCCAAAAGTAATAAAAGCCTGCCAAAAATTTAGGTAGAAACCTGGTCATATTACTGAGCTTAACATGTTGAAAAAATTGCATAGTGGGGCCTTTTCATAATTTGACTAGGAAAATAATAAAAATCAGCATTTGCAGCTGGTGAGAGCTCTGCTGTTGTTTTCTGTTAAGATAAAGTGCTGAAATGCTGATTTGTTTGCAGAATGGAAAGTCAAAAAAACGTTGACTTGGATTTTGACAACACTGGGGCCTTTTTAGCAAAGCTTTGCTGTGGTGCATTAGAGAACAGTATCTCAGGTGCTTTGTGTCCGAGTCTCTTTTCTGAGACCATTTCCTCTTCTGACACTGTAGCCATGAAATTTCTGTGGTGCATCAGAGTCACTGAACAGAAAAGGAATCTGTATTATGTCACAGAAGGTCCACTTCGCCACCATTAAAGAAGGATACATATAGAAGGGTAAAATCATAAACACCCTAAAAGCTGTTATGAAATTTTTCTTGAGAAGGACAGAATCACAGTCATTAAAAAAGAATCATGTAATTTAACAGAGTCAAAGAAAACATCCAGTGGATTCATTATTCTACATCCAATGGACTAATTCTACATTTATGCAATCAAGTTGCATTACAAACTGCAATGACGTTGTAAATGTAATCAGGTAGAGAAAGTTGTACCCTTAGGTATTATTAGATAAAATTGCTGGCTTTGAAACTGCAAAACGCAGCTGGATACAGTTTGAATTACTTTTGTTCCACTGTCATAATTTCCAAGTTTTAAGTTTGATATAACAATCACGCCAGGAATATATGATGCCGATTTAAATCCTCAGAGCTACAAAAACAAGGTATTTTTTTAACTCATGGCTCCATATGTACATATATATATCACTACTACCATATCCAGATGAGTTTTACTGCATGTCAGCAATATAGAAGAAGTGCAAACAAATGGGGAGAGCAAGAGACAAGAAGGGAAAGGAAATACAGATCTGTTTTGGACTGTGTCCATGTTGAATTTTACTGTGTCAAACAAATTACTTCAACCTATTTTCAAAGTCCCTACTATAGCACTTTAGGTACCTGCTCGTATTTCCTAATTCATGTAACATTTATAGTTGGAATTCAGCACAAAACTAAACCCTTGCTTATTCCAAATGATTCTCCCTAACTTTGAGTCAGTCTTTGCTGAAAAAAGAAAAGTATTATTGAAACCTATTCATGTACAAAACTCACACACAAACTCACAGCCCTTTAATGTCTGCCCAACATTAAAAAGGGGCAATTTGAAAAATTTACCAGAGATATTAGCTGAAAAACAGAAATACTACCCTAATAAAACAGTGTTTAAGTTACCTCTTTGCAGCACCACTGGGATTATTTTGCTGCCATATTTTGAAGAGTTGTGTGCCCCACCAGAACTAAGTGATATTGTTGCTGTGATGATCAATATGTTTTCCTAAGCAGTCCTTACACAGCCTTTCATCAAACTCTACTTGACATAACCAGGTGACCTGATGATAACGTTAAACTCTGGAGCACAGGCAGACGTACTTCCTGCTGGCTCTTCTGGAAAGGATCCCTGTGTATTTTTGGGATGTTATGTCAAATGATCTCGGTGACATTTGCTGCTCTGGAATAGCCTCAGCAGAGCCATGTATTGCTGATAAAAGTTCCCTGAGGACACTTACTGGAGCTTCACGGTCATCGTTGAACCACGACACAACAACCTGTGAGCCTGACGAGTTGTGTGCTGCCAGAGATGGAAAAAGAGCAACCTGCAGCTAAACATAGAGCACCCAAAGCACACCGATGGCTATTTCTCAGTACAAGCAGTAATAACCAGGAATATCACCAGTTCTCTATGGGAAAATTAAAACAGTATTTACCCAATTTGACTATGAGGCTCAGAAAAGCAGGAATGAGGGAAGAAGTTAGCAAGTGGAGTTTAACCAAGATCTCAAATACACTTAAGCTGGCCTAACTCTAATTGTCACAGACATTTATATGAGGGGAAAAAAAAAAGCAAGCCATGGCAGATCAGGGTGTGATTCACCTTGAGCCATAAAATAATGATTAGATCATGAACTTAGGCAGAAGGAGACAGAGCTGAAAATCCCTTCTTAACTTGAGATCCAGTTTCCCAAGTAATCCCCAAAGCATTCCAAACTAGGTTCAAGGTGGCAGGGATAGTGCATACATCCCTGCCAAGTCATTTTATAAACTTGGCTTGCTTGAACTATTTACTGCCCGTCTCTAATATTCCCACCAACGAGGCACTTGTCCTGACGCAAAACAAAATCTGCAGACACTCAGAGAGAAAACAGACACACAGACATACAGACGCTGGGTTGTATAATTTGGGCTAAAGCTTCTTTAAAGTATTGTTTTTCCTCATCACAAAGAAAAACAAGCAGCTTTTAATTTTTAAACATTTGCTAGGCAGCTTTTGGTAGTTCACTGAATTGTTTTCTTTTAACAACGTAAGCTTAAAGCAAAATTAAATCTTGCCAAGATGCATGTTTTTCCCCTTTTTTTTTTATTATTTTATTGAAAATGCTTAAAAAAAAGATAAGAGAAGCAACTATCAGTCCAGACAGCATTTCCCTGATTTAATTGGGTTGGTAGTGTAGTTGCTATTGATTTGTCACTTCAGTCACTCCTGATTTGACAAGATCTAAGCAGAGCCAGGGTTACACTGAAATACCTGAGTCTCCCTGCATGGAACTTATGAAACACATTTACTGATGTTTGAACAAACCTAGTAAAATTATTTTCCTCCCTGGTGTTTAGACTACTGGTAAACCTTGTAAATTTTGTAACCCTAATACCAAGGCACAAGGCCAGCACACTGGAGGAGAAGACTCAGGCTGCTGATCATGCACTGCCTCACGGAAAGAAGTTTGGAAGAGGCATGAACTGTGTTGCCTACTGTTTGCTTAACAGCTTCAAATGGATAAAAATTCAAGATCCATAATAAACCCTGTGCTCATGCCACTTCCAGGGCGACAGCTGGAAGCATCAGAGATTGCACACACTGTGTGTGTCTGCTTTGTAGGGTGGCTGCGGCTCCCTCAAAATGTGAAAGGTTTGGCCAACCTCATTACCAAGGGTGCAAAAAAACGTTATTGTCAGTCTTGGAGCACCAGGCAGGCTGAATCAGATGTTTCAGTATCATTACTATTCCTTGTGCTTTTTTAATCTTTGTTATTTCCTCTTTATCAATAAAGTTTTTGTTGAAGCCAAAAGCTGAGCTCATAATACCCAGGAAATACCTACACTTCTTACGAAATAGAAATGAACTTGCACCCTACAGATCTGATGCTGATTTCTACTCATCACCAAAAAACTTTTTGAGGGCAGTCTATGAATCAAATACATTACATTGTTATAACGGGTTAAAAGTTTCCTATCAACTTATCTTACCCATTTTGTAAAGCCAATATTTGATAACCTTGAAACTCTGAAACTGAAATCGGATTTCTTATCGGAGGGACTCTCTTACGTTAAAACCACAAAAGCCTTAATAGTGGAGAACAACTGTTTGTACCAGGAGTAACATTATATCTTTCACTAAGACTATGTGGCAGCAGTTCACCAAATTCCAAACCAAGGCTAGTTCAAATCACCTTTCGGCAGAGGTAACTTAAAAAAAACCAAATCAAACCAAACCAAATCAAACCAACAAAAAACACAAACAAACAAACAAACAAACAACAACAATAACAACAAAAAAAGGATAAAAACCAAACAACAAACCCAGAAAATGCACCAAAGAAAAAAAATCCCAGAATTAAAATAAAATCTTAATAATCTTACACCTCCCTGAGATAAGAGGGGCGGCAGCAACACCTTCCCGAGAGCAGCGGCTCCTGGGATTTTGATGGAGCACACTAAATGAGCAGGATGACTGCTCTGTCCTGATAGCCTGGCTCTCCAACTGATCAATTTATTTGGGGAGAGGAAGGCTGGTGCTAAATCTTGCCATTCCTTTTAAACATAATCCTAACAGACCCCTAAAAATCCCCAAAATGAAATGCTGGAGATGATAAAGGACTCACAGGTTCCTTGTATGTGTGTTTGCTGCTCCAGGAGATCAGGACCATTCCAGGACCAACCTCTTCTCTTTGTGATCATCCTGTAACAGGGAATGACCACAAGGGGCCCTACAAATACTGGGATGCTGCTAGTCCTTGAACCTTCCTTTGACTGGTACCATATCCATGAGATGCTGCAAACTCCCCAGCACTGTGCCTGATCACACAAACAATGCTCATCTCCATATCAGAGGAAAAGGATGAGAGCGTTCAGTGCATTTAGAACTTTATGTCTTCAGCTGGCAGACGGGAATGTGCTTACAGATCATCTCATTCCAACCTCCTGCCATGGGCAGGGACATCTTCCATTAGACCAGGCATCTCTAATCCGCCTCCAAACTGGCCTTGAACATTTCCAGAGACGGTGCAGTCACAACTTCTCTGGGCAACCTGTGCCAGGGCCTCACCACCCTCACAGTAAAGAATTTGGTCCAGTCTAAATCTGCCCTCTTTCCATTTAAAGCCATCACTACATGCCCTTGTCAAAAGTCCCTCTCTGGCTCCCTTGGAGCCCCCTAAAGCTCTGGAAGGGGCTCTGAGGTCTCCCCATGGCCTCCAGGCTGAAGAGCAACTCTCAGCCTGTCTCCATAGCAGAGTGCTCCAGCCCTAGGGTCAACTTAGTGGCCACTTCTGGACTCTCATTCCAACAGAACTGGGTCTTTTTTATGCTGAGGACCCCAGAGCTGGATGCAGCACTCAGGTAGGGTCTCATGAGAGCACAGTAGAGGGGCAGAATCCCCTCCCTCGACCAGCTGCTCACACTGCTTGTGATGCAGCCCAGGATACTGATGAACATATAATATTAATCCATCGATACCACAACGACTCCTTCTACAAGTAGCTGCCTGCCAGCTCACCCCACATCCTCCTACTACCATGATGACATCACCATCTTTTCATTATCAGAAATACAGATTAAGACATATCTTGTTATAGAGTGTTTTGAAAGGAGGAAGACTTTTAAAATGAGAAATACTTTGGCTCATTTATGGGGTTTGATTGCTTTCTAGACTATACTCATTCTGAGCAATGCAAATAGACAATTTTCTTTGCACCATATTTTGTTGTCCATGTGTACAGCATACCTCTTTTCAAAGTAACTTTCTAAATACTAGGCACTGCTCTAATCCTGAAGGGAAAGGAATGGACATCCAAACACCTGTTTCCACTGCAAACAGAAGGAAGCCACAAAAGTTCTGTGGTACTCCCCTATGGATTTTAGTTTTGTTATTCCATGTAAAAAAAGCACAATTTCAGTTTATTCATTACAGTATACTGGTATAAGATCACCAAGAAAACCTAAATATACCTTCCACTGGGATGTCATTTATGCAGAAGCACTTTGCTTCTCCGGCACACAAAGAATTAAAATTAACCTGAGTTACAACAAGCTGGGTTAAGCACAGAGCAAGCACGACCTCCTGATGCTCACTTGCCCAGAGCCGCTGCCGACAGCATCTCGCACTGCTGAGTATCAGGCTTTTCTCTCTGGCAGCCTCTTCCAATTCCCTGTCAAACAAGTGTAGAGAGGGAATTGCTGCTGTAGAGTTTCAGTGTTCAGTAAAACTGTGCTTACATGAAATTCCCATGTGATTGAGGTGGTGGCAGACCTTACTGTTCCTCAGCTCTCCGCGCTCTCACCGTCAGTCTCCTTGTGTCCTGCCCCAGATTTGGGGTGGTTACCTCTGAACCAGGCATCTTCCAAGAACAAACACTTGTTCGCAAAAAAAAGTATCTCACAGATCCAGGTTAGGGCACTGTCAGAAAAAGAGTGAAATCGATGGGGATGGTAACAAACAGGTGTGATAACCACTTAACCTGTCTTGCCACGGCAGCTCAGCCGTGTCCTGGTGGTGCCCAGCCTGTCTGCAGGCTCAGGAGATCCTGAGCCAACCTGCATTAGGTTACAGCACAGCTCTTTTGTTTACAACCAGCTCTCTGCTTGTCTTTCTGAGGCTCCTGTGCTCCTGGTTGTTAAATAGAAAAGAGAAATAGAGCAATTGTGTAACACCTTTCTTTTTTTAACCTGAGACAGAAACTGTTTTTATTAGAGACTCTTTGGCTGGAGAAAAACAGCCCTTTCTGGTTTATTTGTGCCCGTGGAAGGTAGTTTCCTCCATGCCACATCTAGTGCCCTATATTTTCTCACTGAACTCTGTGTTTTCTGTATGTTTATCCAATGATGCAGCACAGAACTCTTTCCATTAAGTATTAATTCCACAAAAATCAAATTATGAATTTCTCATTGATCCCAACATCCTCTGCTATTAAAACTCGCCTCAAATCTGGTCTAGTATATTAGATTTGCCACTTGTCCCAGTATCTCATACTCCTCCAGAAGTTGTCACTCTTCTGTTCTTCTTTCCAGCCTTAAGACAGACAGAACAAGTGCCTTTTCCTTTGCAAATTCTCTCCTGGATCAGCCTTCCTGTTTATTCTCCCTTAATAATATCCTATTCTTTTCAAATTCACGGTCCAGAAAAGTTGTCACCTGTTCATGATTCTCTTACATATTCCTATTTTTCAGCTTTCCACTCACCTCTCCTTTGGATGTTCTTCTCTTTTTTTATTTTCCAACTTCTGAGCTGTATAATTTAATACTCTGGTTACATACTTTACTACACCACCTTCTAACTTTTAATTAAATTAGTGGCACCTTTCCAAAACATCAAGAATTGCAATTTTTCCACTTTAAATGGAAAGTCTCCAGGAAGATACCCATCAATTCTTCTGCGTGAGAGTCTCTGTGCAATTCTGTAATATGCATTATGCAGGAAGTCATATTACTAAAAATGTTCTTTCTGGAGTTATAAATCTTCAGGTGATGGCTCAGTTTAATGCAGTGCTCTTTTTTTCCAGTATCTTACGGATCCAGAACTTCACACAATGAATCTGGGCAATGACCTTCACTTTAACAGCTGATGCAGTCAAGGAACCACGTATCACAGATATCCATATCAGCCTCTGCAAAAAAGTGTGGGCACTAAAACAAATCAGTAGCTAAATGTTTGAATTCCAGAAAACATTTGTGATGACACAGAGTGCCAAACAACCCCACCAACCTGTTTTTTAGCCCACAGATGTCTCCATTAAACTCACTGTGGTAGAAATAACTCATTTCTATACACCAGAGGTGAGGTGTCTGGCTGTATGGACCCATGCAGGTCCATTTTAACACATTAAGCTCTGCATGAAGGATCTGCTGGGCATTTATAAACCAGAAATTCTTGCAAAATCTGTTTGCTAGGGAAAAAGACCTCACTGCTGGCTCGGTCAGAACAGGTGCACCTGAACTGACTGGTTTTGAAAGATGTGTGAAGAAGCTGTGTATACACATCATGGATGTGGCTGACATTTCAACTTACAGCCCAAAATATCCATCAGGGAGTAAAAAGCAATTATATACCCTCAACTTGAGAGAAGGGAGGGGTTGGAATTTGCTTTCCTAATCATTCAGTACTGTTTGCAAAGGGTCTGAGGTAACTTCCACATATTAATAATAATCCTATTGATTTACAGGGATGGTTTAGGCTTGGAGAGACCAAACACCTGTTACTGTTCCAGACCAGCTAGATGAGGTTTTGAGCATCCCGGTCTAGTGGAAGGTGTCCCTGCCCATGGCAGGGGTTTGGAAGGAGATGGTCTTTAAGGTCCCTTCCAACCCAAGCCATTCTATGATTCCATGATTTTACATGGGCATAGTGGATTTCAGCCTCAATGTGTGTAGAGGCTTTAAAACATACTCTGAACATCAAAAATCTGAGCTCTTCACTGGGACAGAGTTTGCACAAAGTTTGCCATTAATATGGTTGTATCTGTCGTGGGTTTGAACTGTGCCACTGATTTGAATGGCAAGATTTTAACAGCCAAAGAGCAACAGTCATACACAACTTGAAACATTCTGAAACCTTACCATATAGCAGGTGTACTCATTTTATTATATCCTCATTAAATCAGTTTCTATTCTCAGTTACCCTTCTATAAAATCAGAATGAGCTTCAGGCTGAGGAAACCAAGAGTAAAACTGATTTAGTTTTTACTGGTTTAGAAGAAGAAAGTATTGCAGGAAACAATCAGAGAACTGACACCTTATCTCAATTTGAGACCTTACGGCATCTGCTGAGGTACCAAATCATGCTATTCCCAAAAATGGAGAAGGCAGTCAGGATTCACAATGGAAAACCTGAAGTCCACAGCCTCAAGTCTAAAGTTAGGACACAGTACATTGCAGTCAGCAGGCTAAGAATAACAGAACAAACTCATGAGGATAGAATTAACAATAAAACACAGGAACTCTGACTTTCCCTTCACAACATTACCTAATTCTAATGTCATGAAGAAGAAAGCAGTGTGAGCGTGTGTGCAAGAGATAACAGGCTGTCAAAGCGCCACTTCAGCTCAGTGCCAGAAAATTAAAGTTTGATTATTCAGTAGAAGCTGAGCTGATCTGAGAGTCACATCAGTGTCCAGTTCACAGCACAACTTACCTTCACAAAGAGCTCGATTTCAGGGTCCTTTCCTTCCCCGTTGGCAGCAACAGAGTCTGTCATTTTTCACCCCCAAGGCCACCAGCTGATCTCCCGTTATTAAGTGGCAAAAGGAGGTTTCAACTGCACAGCGGGTGGGTTTCCCTTCCAAACTGCTCTCACAAAGCTCTTAAAATATCATTTGGAATTATGATAAAGATCAAAAGCAGTGGAGAAAACAAGTTTGCAGGTTAATAAATTAATAATAATTTAAAAAAGGCAGGCAGCAGAGAAGCAGTCCCTGTTACAGTTGTGTAGTTCTTCAGAGCAACAAGTGCTGCTGTGCTCTGGTACAGTATCCTCATCTGTCAGAGCTGCAGTCCTTGCTGCCTGCCCAAAATAGCCCAGAGCATAAAAAAAGAGGGTGGGGTTAACTCACAGGGGAGGAGACAAAATCGCCCAGAGCATAAAAAGAGAGGGTGGGGTTTACTCTCACGGGAGGAGACAAGCTCTTGGTACCTACGGCAGGATCAGTCTCTGAGCAAATAATTCTGTTCTTCCCCGTTTTCAACATTTCTGTCGTTCCCTCCCTTTATTCTACAGCTGGGAGCACCAGGGACAGGGAAGAAAGAAGTTCTGCAGCAAGCCTGGTTTCGTTGCTTTAAGGAACAGTGATGTTTTTTCCTGCTTTTCTGAGGGATGTTTGTCCTGCTCCTAGCTGTTCAAAATCCTAATATTGTTGTTGCCAAGAACAGTAAGGAAAAAAAGAGCCTGTGCATTGGCTGTGGCATTGGTACAAGGACTCTGCAGAAAAGCAGACTTTTGCCTCAGCAAAACCCCCCATGTGTGTGGTACAAAGGGTCACAGAAGCCAAAACTCAATATGCAAGTGAGAGAAGCATCTTAGGTGCCAGCACTTGATGGAGTTCAGGAGCAGAGGAATGGGAATGTTTGGGTCCCGTAATGATTTCTCAGCATGTCCCTTGGGATGCTGGTTGTAGAGGGGGGACAGGAGAGCGATGATTCACTGGGGTGGAGCATGGAAGAACAGTTCCAAAGGCCTCAGCCTGCTGCTGACATATTGTCATCTCTACTCCCTTCCTTCACCCTGCATTCCTTGCATGACTCAGAGGTCACCACACAGCAACCCTAAGCATGAGGTGGCACAGGATAGAAAGGCCTGACACAGCCAAAAGGCACGGAGGAAGGGAGTGCTGGCATGGGAGGGGACAGTGGGCAGAGGCAAAGGGAGTAGTGGGACCTCATCCCCATCACTGCCTGGAGAGACTTCATGTCCTCCTGCCCTTGGGAAGCCCCTTCCCACACTTCTGCCCCCTGTTTCTGTTTTGGGACCAGCTCACAGGCTGTTGGCAGCTCAAGCTGCCAGACATGAGCAGTTTTACCTTCCCCTTCTGACACAGAAAGGGATTTGAGGGATGGTTTTGACATGATCAAACACTCGCCTTTCCTGAAAGTGCTCTTAGCTGTGTGCTTCTGTGATGATCTCTGGTTCCCTCCATGACCTTTAGGCATTTGACACAGGTCCAGAGCAGTCACAGCCATCATCTCCATGGCCCTGTGGATAAGCTCTGTGGGAATTTCCCCAAACAGCTGCTTCGTGTGCACGCACTTCATGAAGGACTGAAACGGTTAACGAGCAAATCTCATTATGCTGTTGCAACCATAATTACAACATAATCAACATTATAATTACTGTAAAAGTGTGCTTATGGTTTTTAGATCTAATTAGCACTCATTCAAATAACTGGAAGGTTAACTGTAAGAGAATTAAGTGTTATTACTCCTTTGATTTCAAATTTCTACATGTAATTTTTGGACTAGGCACATTAATTACCAAACATTTACAGTGTGATTACTCTTAGGCCTACAGGCAAGCTTCCAAGGGCATGGGCTAAGTGTACTTACATGTGGCAGAAAGAATCATTGCATTGTAATTATGCATTACAGTTATAAAAGTCTGCCAAAAACTTAAGTGTAGTCACCATATCTCTAAAATGCATCCCTAAATAATGTATTATCAACTATACGATTATAAGACTTTGGGGTTTGCTGAAAAATTGTTTTGCTTTAGCACCCCATGATGATGTAATATCCCTTTAATGAGGTTTCCTTGGAAATAATGGGAAGTGGGTCAACTTGACTGAAGTTACCTGTAGCTCCAGCCTCACTGAAAACACTGTTTTGATATAGGCAAGTGCTTTGAACAATTTATGTCACAGAGCATATATATTGGCTCTGGAAGGGAAAACGCTACCAGCTGCGAGCACGGTAAAGGAGGTAATGCTGCTAATGCTAAATCAAAATGTTGAAATAAAATCAGCTTTTGAGATACCGGCACTTACAAGATGTAATGCATGTGACCTATTTAGATGTCTATTTTAGAATGAAAAATTGTGCCCTAGAAGTGTCTAACTTTTTCCACTGGTAATAAAGGGAACCCAGGGCAGCGAGATAAACACATAATGGTCAGTCAAATTCTCCTGTAATTATTAAGTAAAAGAAATCTGTGGCTTTAGTGCCTGACTTCTATGCACGTGCCATCTCCCACTTCAGAAGTTGTGCGTGCCTTGCACTTCTTAAAGTTAAACTCTATATGTAGCAATTTCAGTAGAGACTCATCGTGTAAAAACATTTAAATCTTTCCCTCCTGATTACTGTCTGGGTTTAGTGGTGTGTTATAATTAGTTTGCAGACAAAGATTATTGTGCTGAGGCTCAGCAAAACAGAATGGAAACTGTGCAATACCGAGAAAAGGAGCTAAGATGCCCTGAAGCATTTTCATCCTGACCCAGATATAAAATACTGCAGGAAGGGTCAGATCACACCTGGTTCAAGGTGATTCTGGACAATGGTGCCCCTGGAAGGTCCCTTCCCCATCCATTTTTACCCATAAGGCATCACCTTGCTCGCATTCCTTGCCCCAGGACTTGATGTGGGATGCTCAGAAGCTATAGAAGCTGTAGACTGAATACCACACATCTGGTGTTCCAGCTGTGCTTTTAGGTATCCACAGAGAGAATGACGCAGCCCACCTCAAAAAAATGCTGACTTTCAAAAATCTCCCTATAGAATCCCTAAAAGAGACCAAACAAGTTCTTGTTCATATAATGATTTTAAAAAGAAAAAAAGGTTCTGAAAGCTGAATTTAGGATAAACATTGTAGAAGGCAGTGAGTAGGAGGGAATATATATATATATGTATATATGCACTACTTTAGGAATCTATTCATGCATTTACTGCTTTTCTGTCATATAAAACTGACTTATCGCTTACATCTGGGTGGAACCTCTTTGACTATAATGGTTTTTACTGCCTACACAGCTCTCTGTTTTGTATTATGAAATCAGCTCTTTCTTTGGCCAAATTAAGGGTAAGGTACTGATAAATAATTAGTACACTCTCATTTTACTGTAAAGAATGAGTCGCTTAGTTTGGCCTATCATTTTCTCACAAGTCAGAAGTAGCAGAGGCTTTGAGTTACACACAAGAACATTAGACACTCAATTATGAACTCCTCATAAGCCAGGTCATTATAGTTTGAGGTTTTATGAGATATATAAATGAATATGAGCACGTCATCCCATTAATAAAAGAAGAGAACAGCTTCAGAAAAGGAAAAGCCACATCTCCACATAAGACCTATTGTAGGTGAGCCGTCGCACTATCAGCTTTCACGGGCCTGATCCAAGCTTCACTTCCAGCAAAGATTTGTCCCGAGGGGGTGAATCAGAGGCCAAGCATCCAGAATGTAATTCTATCATGCAGTTCTCAAGCAGGCCGCTAAGTTACCAAGAAGGATCAGGGCTCAAAGCATATCCCTCTCCAGATGCTTCTATCCTGCTCATTCCATAAGAGCGGGGTATTACAGGTTTTATGCAACACAGGCAACATATTTCATTGTTGTGATGAAATGAAGCAAAAACTTGGTGCCACTGCTGCAGTAAATGGTATTTGGGGCTATGAGTTTACCTGGGAGTTATTTAACTGCTTAGCTGCCAAAACCCCCACACCTAAGCACAACCAGGTAGTAACCCAGCGTGTTTGAGTGGGTTATGAAAATATCTCTCCCAGGTTCAGGTCTGAATTACTGGCGATTTGCAATTGCATTTATTGCATTCTTGTAGCTTTGACATGCTAATTACTCAATGAGTTAACAACTCCAATGAATCAATCCAATCATTTTAGTTTCCTTTTGAATTACAGTGTGTCACTATCAATTTCTCGATTGATGTACAGAAAAATCAAAAGGATTTGTCTCCGATATTGGGGGCTTGACAGAATGTTCCCCTTCACAGATGTGCAAGACATGCAAGGAGGTAAAAGCTCTTTTTATCAGCCTCATGACAAGGTTGGGCAAGCAGATATTTCTCCTCAAGTCCAGAGACATACAGTACATCAAAGCATGTTGGTTTGACAGAAGAACTGGGATTTTTTTCCTTCTTATAAATTGTCCCACACTCAAGGGACAAAAGACATCAAGGGATACAACAGCCGTGCAGCCTGAATGTCCCAAGAGACAGGATGGGATGGCAAAACCAAGGCCAGAAAACTTTGCAGTACATTAACTGGCAAACTGGAGATGACCCATTCTGTAACTCAGACCTTAAGAATCCATCAAAGCCATGATCTACAGGAGCTCTCCTTTACCTTATTATGAAAATGCATTATTTTAGCTCTAGAAGTCTCTGGCTGAAACTCTTCTGTTTAACAGAAAGGCAGATCACTGGAATCAGTTCAGACTGGAGTTCTGCAAAGTAAGTTCTATTCCAAAAGCATGAAGCTATTTTTAAATATAATTATGTTTTCACATGGATGCAGCATCAGACTTTGCTGTAACATTAGTAAGCATTAACACTTTTCAGAGAAAAACCCACTGCTGTTCAGTGTGAAAAGGGATTTCATTATGGATAATTGTCTCAGTGCTTGCACTGAGACAGCCACAGGCATCCATTCATAAGGAAGTGGCACTGAAAAGGTACAAAATCATCTCCTAATGCTGCATTCAGTGAAGAGGCTTCTAGAGGGCAGCAGTTTATTCCTCTGGTTTACTATCATTCCAAAACTGTCATTTCAATTAAAGACAAAAGATACTTTCAACCAGGACTGAGACTGCTCTGGAAAGTAGTATTGTAGGGAATACAATGGAGAGCGTTACAGATTGTCCCAAACTGTGGGCTATACGGATAACGTAGCTGATGAAAGGAGGAATGTAGAAATCCTCAGCCCTTGCTTTTCAAAATAAATCCTCCATGCTGTTAAATGTGATGGAGAAAAACAGCACCAGGCAAATGTGATGTACCCATTATTGTTGACTCACTGCTGTTATAGAAGTGAAATGACATGATTTTACTTACAAGCCTGCAACAGAGTAACTACTGCCTATCCCTATCTTACTTTACAAGAGTTCATAGTGCAAGTCCCTATTTAGATTATTTCTGCTCACTTCATGGTATGCTTCTTGTCATAAACTAAGTCTAAATTAATTAGGATTTGAAGCACATATGTGCAAACTAGGATTAAATCTCCCTGAAGCAAAAGACCAGCACACAACACACTACTCCAATCCCAATTTACGAATTATTATTTACAGAAAGTGTTCAAAATGGCATGTACAGCCTATGCAGATCTCAGGGTAGGTTTCAATTTCTCACAGTAAATAAGGCCCAAAGAATGCACAGTTGCTGCTGATTTCATTGGATATATTTGTGTTTCACACTCTTGTTTAGCAAACAATTTGGCTGAGAGCAGAAATTACTTTCTACATTCTGATGCACATTATGTCTAAAAGATGAAACCTTTAACAACTCAGTTTGAAATTACTCATGACTCAGGCTTATTCCCATGGGTTCACATGTTGGCATCAGTACCTGCACAGCAGGTTGTGTGCATGGATCTGCACACTGGATTTCAGGATCCTCTGTGGTATATGTACTGTTTTGCTTTAAAAAAGGGCCTCAGGCTTTTGGCTCCCTTACAAACTCACATTTGATGAGTATGAAATAGCCAGGATCAACATCCTTACATCTCTCTATGGGGCAAAGTGCAACCTCTGTATATGGTCCACCTGGTCAGTGGCAGTGCTGTACTCCTGGGTGAGTGCAGCTGGCTGACCTTGAGCCTTACAGTGAACTGGAGAACTCTTCAGTTCTCCTTAGAAAATTGCCCTCATTCATTTTTCATTTCACCTTTTGGTACTTCTTCTGTGATAAAGTTTCCATGAAGTTTGCCAGCTCACTTTCCTTAGTGCATCACCTCAAGTTGCTATGAAATGAATGGTGAGTTGTTTGCTCTTTTTTTCCATCTTACGAACTTCAGCATAAGAGTTCAACATCTTGAAGCACCTGATGTTGACCTGGTGATATCTCATTTTAGTTTTTCTTTGCTGAAGACCCTTTTCACTGAAGAGTTAATTCAGACAACCAGGATGAATTGGAGGAAGGTGGTTAGTTAAGCACAGATGTGAACTGCTCTTCTGCAAATACACTCTAACATTTTTGCTGGTGACCACCATGCACAAGTTGTTGGGATTTTGCAGACCACGTCCCACATCCTTAAGAGACAGATGGTGGCAACCATTTTTAAAGAGCTTGGCTTAAGACTAAAAGTAAATCTTAGTGGAAAATTCAGCTCTGAGCACAGTCTCAATAGCCATGGGGTCTTGTTTAAGTCTCTGAGAATTGGGAATACAGAGTAGTCTTAACTAGGAAGACATAACATTTTTTCCTCTTAAATGGAAAATTTTCAAAAAAATGTTTTATCTTTTCCCAAAATCACAAAATTTTCACAGAGCATGTAGCAGGTATCACTTCTATAAGGAAGGTGTGGGCCCTCAGTCACTGACTGCAATATCTGGAAGACACCTCATAAACCACTGGGATGTCAAAGCTCCAGGGTCCTCTTTGCAGTCCCAGTGCTCTGATCTTGATTATGACTATGGTAAAATTCTGTAGCAAAGGGATTGGGACCTACATCAGTTAGAAAAGTGCTGATGAGACATGGAGCCCTTTACTCCTTAGCAGCTTCATCCCCTTTCTAGCCAAGCATCAAGTAAGATTTGGTGCCAGACAAATTAATAAATATATATAAAGGTATCTCGTTATATCGACAGAGAGACTAAATTCCCCTGCAGAGGATGGCACTGATAAGAGATTCTTCAGTTAGCTCTTTGCTACAAGAGCTTTTGAAAGGTCAAGAAAATTGACCTTCAGAGAGGAGAAGCAAGGAGTTCAGAAGGAGGAAGTTAAATGTGTTGTAAGGATTGACTCCTCTCAGCTCTGATATCCATCTACACCACACAAGTCAGTGTAAGGGGGTTTTTAACACCCCTGTCAATGCCGGGTCTCTGGACCAGAAAAAGGCTACAGAACTACCAAACCAACATGCTCTGCAATCATCTCATTTGCCATGAGAGATCGAGCAATTAGGGCAATAAAATAAAAGGTAAATTAATGTCCTTATAAGTGACCTTTTCAGAAAATTAAGCATATCAAACCAAAACTGAAGGCAATTTAGCCCGGGCATCTGTCAATCTTGACAGGTATTATAAACCCTTCACTGTATTATTGTAAACCAGAAAAAAATTAAAATACTGTAACTAAAATGAAGAGGAACACACACATACAAACTTCACGGTGCAAAGCTTCATAAAATCACACAGGAAGACTCAGAGCAACTCAAGTAATACATGTGGGAATAGTTTACTATTGATAGGGCTGATAATGCTGCTGATTTTTAAGACTTCCTAATGCTTTCCCTGATTACATCCTGTTTTCAATTCAGAGTAACTTTTGCCAGACTTAGAAAGGGGAGACTTCTTTATTCATCCGAAGTGCTTCAGACACCCAAAGGTTTATCTTGCAGTGCACTCAGTCACTGAAGTCCCTGATGCCCCAGCCTACAGCTTAAAACAGAAGACAGGCAGTGCTTGAAAGGGAACAGAAATGCAAGGAAGTGACCCGATTTCCCCAGAATCAACAGCAAGCTAAGAATAGACTTCTGAACTCCTCAATGCCAGCTTAGTCAAACCACTGTCAAATGAAAACACGTTTGTTTATCCAAGTGTTCAGAATTCCATCGTCACAAAGCATGCTCCCCATACAGGTGATTATATGTGCGTATATACAACATTCTTGTACACAAACCCACAGATATTCTGCAGGCACAATTCCAAAGACATTCCACCTGCCATGCTGTGCTTGGAAAACTTGCTTGGAAAATCTGACCTTCAATGTATGTCTTTTTTTTTTTTTTTTTTCTATAACTTGGTTACTGCCCCCATGAGTCACACAGTCCAGTGTGTGTCTTGACTTGACAAGTTAATTGTTAAGTGGGATTAGACAGCAGGGTGTTCTTTGGTCACATATTTTGCGGGGACTTGGAGAACACGGTCTCCTCCCTGGCTGGCAGTCGAGGAGGGAATGCCAGGACAGCTGAGCCACTGGCCAGGCTTTTATACCCGTGCTATTTTTAGCTGTTATCAGCTGTAGTGTCAGGGCCAATCCGCGCCCGATGCCGGCAAGAAACTCTTGCTCTGTCCAAACTTCACTCTCAGCAATCTCACAGGGAGGAGCCAAATGACTCTGAATTTGCTGCTCTGAACTTCTGCCATTCATTATAAGGGCTCATTAAAGTGCAAACACCGAGTACATGAATAGTTACTGATTTAACAGATAAGCATCCTGCCTATATCTGCTGAAAATCAGTAAATTTAAGGTGCCTCATAAAGTCCATTAAAGCATGCAGTCCTGAACTGTGATAAACATAAAACAATCTGTGTGGTTTTTACAAGGGTGCTCTTTTTTTCTGTCCCCGTGTAACTATGCACTATGTAACTAGAAACTACTTACTGCTGATATTTACAAATCCATGTGCTTGCCAAAGAAAGGGAAGACAGACTGGTGCCTCCTGAAAATAGGCCACATGGTGTACAACATAGGCCACATGGTGTAAAACTGATTTTTGACACTGGACTTTTCTCCAGCATATTTGTTTAGCATCTTTTCATGGAAATATGACCTTGTAGTAACTTTAGGCTCTGAGAAATTGTTGGTGGGGTTAGACTGTTCAGACACGGACCTGAAGGGCCGTGTTAGATGCCCTGGGGTATCCTGCCCAACCTCCAGCTGCTGCTTTTCTCAGGATCAGGCTTCTAATGTGCCCCAGTAGCCGAATCACTTTTGTAAGAAAGATGCATTTTCTCAGATGTTATTTGGCCAGATTTATCAGGTGATCAGAGTTCCCCATTAGCTGGGGTGACCCAGTTGTGGTCTTCCAGTACTAAAGGGGCTATAAGAAAGATGGAGAGAGACTATTTACAAAGAGTATGTAGCGACAGGACAAGGGGGAATGGCTTAAGACTGACAGACAGTAGGTTTAGATTAGATATTAGGATGAAATTCTTTACTGTGAGGGTGGTGAGGCCCTGGCACAGGTTGTCCAGAGAAGTCATGGATGTCCCACCCTGGAAAGTGTTCAAGGCCTTGTTGGATGGGTCTGGGAGCAACCTGATCTAGTGAGAGATGTCCCTTCTTATGACAAGGAGGTTGGAACTGGATGATCTTTCAGGTCCCTTCCAACACAAACCATTCTATGATTCTATGATTTAACTTCCTCTTTCACTTAAACACTGTGATTCTTCCCTACTGTGATTCTTCTGTAAGGATTCCACAGATTATTAAAAGAGAAGTTCTTTCTATTCCTCCTTATCCGAAAACAATCAAGTGTTTAAGTAGAAACATAATTTTATTAATTTTAAATTATTGAGAAAAATGTGAATTAAAGTTCTTTTATGCTAAAACATTAGGCACATGGTTTATTCATTTCAGGGATAAGCAACAGAGCATTCAGCATGCTGCAGCACTGAGCTCCTGGACAACTTACTGTTTTTTTTTAAACAACTGGGATATGAGTGCTGTCTTCATTCTTAACAGCACTTCTTGATGGCTTGTGAAAAAGCCCATGAAATGTGCAAGAAAGGTTACCCACCATGCCTGAATCACAGTGTGATATTTAAGAAACAAACAAACAAAAAGCTAAAAAAAGAACTCTTGGTCGAACAAATCTACTCTACGAAATTCAGTATTCCTGAATGATTTTCTCCAGTATTTATCTAGAAAATTCACAGCTAATGGATATTAAAATTAGGAAGAATTTCTAATGACATTTTTGGCTAACAAAGACCCTCTTGCAATGAGGGGCCACCAAAGTATCAGTGTTACAGATAAGGATGCACGTATTTATAGAGCAAGTATAAGTGTGAGGCAAATATAAAACACCTCTTCCGGCCAGATTTTTAATGAAACAGATTTTAAAATAAATCCAAAAAATGGCACAAATACATGTCAGCAGAAGTCAGAAGACTGATTAAATAACTACATATTCAGATGCAAAGCTTCCACTATGCAGCAGTGAAAAAAAAAAAAAAGGCACCTATGTGAAAGAAAATATGTGCAGTAGTGGATTAGTGGATTACTATGATGACTGGCAGAAATGGAGACAAAAAGGATTGTCTGTTTTAGCCCAAAATCATCTGAGGATATATAAGACTAAACTAAATGCTAAATGCAAGAATGAATGCTAATGGATCATGCTGACACAAGAGCAAGGATGTATTACCTGCACATGAATAAAGGTCATGTGGACATTACAGTCAGGTGTCAAATCATCAGAGCAGTGATGTTCTGAGACAGATTTCCAGAAATAATAATAATAGTAATAGTTTCTAAAAAGACCTTGATCACTTTAAGTATTACATTCTCAGGCTGTCTGTACAGAAAAAGACCCTATTTCATGTTCCAGAAGGTCACATCCAGTCCCAAGAATTTTTTTTCAGGTTAACAGGAACTCTCAAAAAATCATCCTGGTCAGTGTGCAGATTTCTACCCTTCTGTGCCTCATTTTTTATAAACACATAAGAAGGAAGACAATGTTTTTCTCTCAGAAGATGTGTTCTCGAGTTTTGCTTCATTAGCACCTGTGGACTGGTCTGGGGTGACAGCATGGAGGCTGCAGCAGAAAATCAATCGACCTGTGAATCAAAAACCTGGCTTGAAACACTGCTGGATGTACTGAGACCAGACCTGTGCACCAACTAATTCACTTCTCCTCTATCCCTAATTGTATCACTGTAACTTCATGAACATCACTGACGTCTTACAACGTTATCACAGATGTATACAAAGAATAAAAAATCAACCATGATTGTTGAGATCTAAATATAAAAATCACACCTGCAGGTGACAAATCAGTGAGTCATTTTAGAGTGACGTGCCTGTGCCTTCTTTTATTTTTGTTTCCTACAGAAGGTGGTTTCATACAGATTGGTAACATTTACCATTAAGCAGTGGTAAATATTTTAAAAATTGCCACTGATAGAGAAAAATATTCGGATATTTCTTTTCTGCCACAACCACAGGGTATGAGAAGACACTGAAGACATTTCTAAATAAACCAGTAAATTCAGTAGCAGTAGAGTGGAAAACTTCCCTCCAATACACAGTCTTATGACCCAAAGAAACAAAGAAAATTTTCCTTACACAATTAAAATCTTAAGCTGTGTTTGAACTGGTAGCAATTAAAATCTAATATATTCAGTTGGCTTTGCTTGTCTGCTCTGGTGTCTAAAATAAAAAGAAACTATAAAACAAATGCAGTTGAAAGACATATGGGGGTTGCTGTTATAAAAAATGATAAAGGTTGACTGAAGTTAAAGAGTGCTGGGTTTCAGCCATGGAAAGATGATAAAATGCATTAGATTATTTTATCTGGTTAAGTTACACTGCCCAGTGAACAGCAGTTCAACAGTGCAATATTGCACCTCTATTGTTGATCAGCGTGGACCCTGAACCAAAAATGAAAATTAAATAGCTTGGGGGGTAGGGGGGGAATCAATCTGAAGTTTGTTTCCAAATATTCAATACTGGAATTCACTTCTAGTCTAATCTAGTAATCCAAGATCTGTACTGAAGCTGTCACTGGTGGCATTCAATTTATTTAACTTCAGGTGACCAGGCTATTGCATTTAGTGAAAGTTTATGGCTTGATGCAGTTGCCTAAAACCCAGATATCCAGCAGCACTGAAAGGCCCTAGGACAGCTGAGGAAATCCATAAATATGTACAAGAAAGGATCCATGGGATACCTGTGGCCTTCTGCAGAGGCAGCTGGAGGCCAGGAAGGAAGCCTTAAGACGTCTAAACCATCACTGGAAAACTGAGCTAGGCCCCTACTCCACACAAGGAATGGAGTCTACTGAACAACCAACTTCACCCTACAGCTGATGCCTGCACTTGATCACCAGAATTAACATCCCATTGTGCTATTTTAGATAGCTTTTTGTTGCAAAAGGAGCCTGGACATCCTGCAGAGAAGTAGTTAATGGCTTACAGACACACCTTAAGTTGGGTAAGTCAAATCTGACCCTTGATACCTGAAGAAAACAAAGTGCAGAGCAGAAAAGCTGCTTTCCTTTTGCAGACTCCAAAAAAATTTACACATATCAGTTGCTCTGCAGGGATTATGTATTATTTTGTGTATGTAAAACATCAGTCTCAGTAGAGCTGCTTTTTAGGTGCTTCTGCAATAAGCAATTAGAAATAATACATGTCACTCTATATTGGACAGAACCCATTTAACAGATGACATAACATAATTACTCCATAGATAAGTTTTCATGGACAGCAAGGAAGTAATCAATCCACAATTCCAAACATTTTCCAATCCTAAATTGTAGGCACTGAGATGTTTAAAAGGAAAAGAACATTCCAAGCTGGGATAACAGTCTTGTTTTCAGAACATCAAAGAAAGCATCACAAAAAGGAAAATATATGGAAAAAATAAACGAGTCAATAAATCCTGTTTTAATTTTCCCTTGGTATGACCTACATATTTACATTGCATTTGCCACTGCTGCAATCACAGTGCAGGAGCAATTTCCTAGGTAATACAGGTCTGTATTCTGAAGCTGTTGCTATGCTACTGCGCTGTGCTGGCCACCGCCACGACTGGAGACACAAGCTGAGGGTGGCACAGGCCTGTCACCTGAAAATTGATTCATGGACCTCCCCACAGGAAAAAAAGGTGCCTGAATGAGGCACAGACCCAGCGAGGGTCAGAAGCGAGACCTTTTGCCCTTTGTATCCAAAAGATTAAGCAAACTGCCCTGCCCTGCTGCTAAAACACGTTCTGTTCACGAGTGATAGTCGAGGAACTGGATGTTATCTGTAACCGAACGGCCACTCGCTAATCTTTTCACACACACACACACTCACACACACAGAGTGATTCGGATAGGCAGAAATCCAGCTGTGAAGAAACCCACAACACAGTTTTCCTCCTAGAAATAAGATTACATAACTATTAGGCTTATATGTTCTGACTTAAGAGATTACCAGTCTCCTATCCATGACAGGGTGGAAGAGAGAGCCATAAAACCACGCTGTGTCTGCACAGTGTGGTGTGGAGGTGTTAGAGATGTATCTCTGTTTTCTGAGTTAGCGGAGCAAAAGCACTGGCAGTGGGGTCCCTCATGCTGGATTTATATCACAGCACTTGTCTGACTCCAAACTCATGCTGTTTTCAGCAACAAGTCATCAGAGTCTGATCACACCACTAGGAGAAACCTAAATCCTCACAGGAGAAAAACCTAATGCTCTAAAAGTCAAACAGCAGCTGCAAACTGTGCAATACTACTGCATTACACCTGCTTGCAAATGGGCAAATAACAAATGGGCAAGACCCTTACAGAAGCACTTATTGGGAAAACACCAGGGCTAGATGAACTGTATAAATGTCAAAGGATTCAGAAATATGCTGCAATACAGCAGACAAGGTGTCCTGACTAGAGAGTTGGACAGATGATGCATTAAAGAGGCACTTGCTGTAGTAATTTTTATTGGCAATGCTATAGACACTACCTGTATCTGAAAACTGGAGCTTAAAAATTATATAAATTAACTGGGAAAAGACATGAAAAGGTAAAAAACAAACAACAACAAACCAAACCAACCAACCAACCAACAAAAACCAACCACCCCACCAAAACAACACACACTAAACCACTCAACATTTAAAAACGATGACTCAAGCTTGAAGGAAAGCTGAAGGAACTGAAGGATGTTTGGTGTCTGTCTTCTATGCATGTAAAGGAGCTATCTATTAAAAAGAAAAATAGCATAATTCAGAGCAGTAGAATTTTAATAAAGAAAATGTTTTTCTGAAGGAATTAAGCACTGACAGAGGCTTATTGGCAGAAGTGCTGAATTGGCATCACTGAATGTTTCCGAAGCAGTGTCTGTTAGGATAGTCTGGATAAGACTGAAAGCAGGAGGACACGTCTTATCACTTGATATTCCAGACTTGTCTTTCTATACTTAATTGTACTTGTAAGCTCTATCAAGGCTATTTGAAGAAATAATTAACCATTAATTTAATTATAATTATAAAAAAAGATATCGCATTAGGAACATTGGCTCTCCATGAGTCATTTCCTGCCATGCACTTGTCAACTTCAGCATGTTGCATCTTGGTCTGTAAATCTGCCAAGACTGGAAAACTCAAAAAATAGTTCTTGGATCTTTTCCTTGCTAAAGTTGCTCAGTTAAAACTATTTAAAACGTGGATTATGAATCATTCAACCTTTCTCTAAGCTTATTCATAAGACCAAAATAATATTTGCTTACTTCCATTAGATTTATTATAAAAAATATTTTCAAAAGCTAAAATGTCATAAAAGCCAAACTACTATAATTTTATGTACATATAGAGAGTTACACCTGCCACCTGGCTTCAGCCTAAACTCATTTTACTACCTGCAAACCCCAGTGGAGAAGATATGGCTTAACACCATCTTTATGCGCTCTGTTGGAGTCAATTAAAATACCACCTGGTATTTGGACACCCAGTTGTGCTTGCAAATATCTACCAGCCCAAAATTGCAAATACAGTTGGTTTACTCTGTGGATTATGAGTGTGGTCATTGAAAATTTGAAAAACTTGTACTCTCATCGTCACCCATTATCTGAACCCCTTGCAGGTCATCCTGCTGGAAGCTACAGAAGTTCATCTATGCTGGGGATTCTTTTACTTTTTATCTTCTACAAAATGCTCAATTCTGCTCAGCAAAGCACCAGTTTAACCATTAACTTATGACTGGACATCCATGTGGTTCTGCTCTCTGCAAGTAATACATGCTAAAAATTATCTGTGTCCTGTAACTTCATGTTCTAACCTACTAATACATATTTCTTGACAAAATTTTCTCACCAGACACCAATAGGCTCCATAAAACAAGAGAAAAGCCAACTCAGTGGGAAGGAGCGTGCTTTTTGCAGTGATACAACGATTAATCTCACTGTTCCTACGAAGAACATGGTCTGTCATTCAGCTCCACTTTGTCAGTAGGGAGCTATAACATGGTTATGCCAGCAAGTTAGAGCTTTCAGATCTTCCTGACTCGGAAACAAGGGAGTGGGAAGCATCTTGTTGGAAAACCAGAAAAGTCCTTTCTTTCCCTAGTATTGACCTGAAGAAATTTTTACTAACAGATGCAATAATCCCAGTGGAAACCCCTAAAAGTTTAATTTCTGATGCAGAGAGAAGTTAAAAGCAATATCTCTCTTAATACAGCATTCTTAAGCACTGGTATCTGCGGAAAGGACAGGAGGCAATGAGCCCAAATTGAGCCATGAGAAATTTCACATAAACGTAGGAAAACACACCTTTACCATAAGGGTAGGACACTGGAATGGTTGCACAGAGGAAGTTCTTCATCTTTTGAAATGTTGAAAACCTGTCCAGGCATAGCCCTTAGCAACCTGCTCGAGGTGATCCTGCTCTGAGTAAGGGGCTGGACCAGAGGATCTCTGGAGATGCCCTCCAGCATCCATAACTGTTACCCCAGCGCAGTGATCCAACATGCAGGTTCACGAGGCTGAACCACGGTAATATCGGTATTTTTTGCACAACACAAGGTGTTTATTGCCCAGGTAAGGAATTACCTCCTTTTGCCTAGGAACTCTGCTCCTATGGCACAAATGAGTACATTTGTACAAACCTGTAGTCAGTCTCAGTCATCAATAAACCAGAAGGGTAATAATTTTCCTTTGAAGAGAAAACAGGAGGACGATTGTTTAAATAACAACTCAAGCTTCAGGAAAACAAAAGTCAAAATTTTTAAAGGAATCTAAACCTTCAGAACAAACACACTGCTCAACAGGGAAACAGAGTGCACAAGTGAGAAGGCTGGACCTCAGAGCTCTGATTAGGCCAGGCTGTTCTGTGCGCTCAGGAGCACAGCCTGTATGTCCATCATATTTCTGCTCAAATTGCAAAGGCTTTTGTTTGAAGAAATTGCATTAATGTGGCTGTGACAAGCCTGGACATGCTGGATTCGCACAAACATCTCCATGTTGGGACGTTCTATGTTCTGCTGTTAAAGGTACGGGGAATTTCTTTCTCAACTTGTGGCACATAAGTAGTCTGCTGACATGACACAGTAACCAAGCACTGATAAACACTGAAAGGTGAGTTAATATGATTTAAACATTTTCTTGGTGTCTAACAACACAGAATGGACTACTGTAAAGATTATCCAGTCTGACTGAAACTACGATCCTAATGTAACAGCACTTACGATATCCTGATGAAGTTAAATTTCTACTCTAGCCAGTTGCACTCTAAGTTAGAAACCATTTAATTTTCCCACTTTCTCTGGTTTTTAGTCAGCAGTGACCTCTGACAGTCACGTTTCCAGCCACTTGCAGAGATTTATTAGTGCTACAGAGGAAGGAAAAAAATAGTGCCAGAATTGTCATCACCACAGCAAAGGGTCCTGTGTCCCTGTTGGTGCATGCAGAAAAGAGCAAACCCAGAAGATGAACCCAATTTCAGAGCAACACTGGCCCCAGGTGCACTAGAGACCATACAAGAAGGGAACTATCTGTGAGAAATGTTTATTGACACAACCGAGATATTGGTTCAACGTGCAGGAAGTGACTGCCCTCAGGTATTTCACTACTCCTGTTATATATTACTCTGTGACCTTCCATTTTATAGGCTGACTTTTGCTATCTAGGTAATTAAAAGGAGCAAAGCTGGATCTGCACTCCAGGGAGTTACTGCTTTATTACCTCGATACCGGAAAGAAAGAAAAAGCAAAAAGCCAAAAATTATATGTCATCAGTTTCTCAAGGAATAAAACACTGTCACACACCCAGCAGTACCCAATGCCCTGCCCATCAGGATCACCTGAGAGCCTCATGTCTAATCTTCCGGCCAGGTAAGGATGCCTTGGGATTCAAGGACGTCTCAAAGGCACCAGGTGCTTATGTTTGGCAAGTGAAGAGAGCACAAAGTGTGCCTTTCTCTCTGGAACAGCTGATAAGCTCTTTTATGGGAGAATCAGGTACTCTGCACACAAAGGCAAGGAAAAGGACTTCCTCAGACCTTCTTTATGACAGTTCTTTTCAGAATGCCCTTCTTCTCACTCTTCAGAAATTCAAACTAACCCAAACAACTCTGCTTGAATGGGAGCATGGGCACCCATTTCTTATTTTATCCATAGAAAAAGAAGACATTATTATTTTGAAACAAGAGGAGCATGAAAGAATAAGGAATATAGATGATTTTAAAGCCAAAATACAACACTCAGGTTGCTTACACCATATAGATGCTAATAAAATATACTCAATTGCTGCACTTTTTAACAGACACATGCAGGACTACATGCAGAGATATGAACTAGAACTAACACCACAGCTCTTACTTTGACCATATAACATATTTTTAGCAACGACCATGATCCAATCGCAGAAATAAATAGTAGAGGTGCTGCTTCAGAGAGTCATGCAGTGTAAGGACTGTGAAGGTAACAAAAATGCCAAGGGCCCTCACAGATGGCTCTCACAGCCCACTTCCACAGAAATCAGGACCAAAAGTTTATAGTGTGTTCTTGCTTCAACAAACTAAAATAACCAAATAATGACATTGTCATGACATGCTCACCATGTGTGGTAACAAATCTCTTCTCCTGCTTCTACAATCCCCATGGAACAGATTCTGATAATATTATTTATGTCAAAAAGTGAGAAGCTTCGTGAGACTTCCCTTGAAATAACAGAATATTATACTCATGGTGTGTCATCCTATTCAAGGGAAACAAGACCTTAAACGTTTATTTCTTATGTAGTTAAAAAGAAGGAACTTTTTTGAGAATAGTTAAATGCAAGTGCTTTTATGAAGGGAAACACAGTGTTTGTTCAATAACACAGATTCTTACAGTTTTGAAATGTACTTATTACTTTATAAGGTCAGAGAAAATGTGAAAGCCCCTTCAGTAATTTATACCTTACTGGAAATTATTGAAAAATACATATTGAAATTGTCACAGAAATAGATTAATCCAACAAATCACAGAAATGCATTAATTTAAATATTGAAAGAAACAAAAGAAAGACTTCAGGCATGATCTTTATTTAAACTATATAATCAGTTTTCTTCATAGCATTAGTAACTATCACTTTTGAGCCCTTAGCTACTAGATAGAGAGTGAAATCCAGCTCAACTGGGTGAACTAAACCAGTTCAAGTAGTAGCAGTCTAGCTGTAACAGCAGGGAGATTTCACAGAATTAAGGAATTGCAGCAACAATCGGAATACTTTTGCCATAATTCCACTCAAAATAAAGAAATCTCAGCACCTCCACACAACACAAATCACCTCTTTCTGTGCCTTCAGATGCAAGAAGTAAGTGAAGGGATTAGCTCCCTGCAGAACACAGGCAGGTAGTGGGTAGGACATTCCCCTGGTTTGGAGGACACACACATTGATTTGGGAGTTAAAACTAGAGTCTGATTAGGAGCACCCAATTTCTTACCTTTACAAAAATGTGAATCTCAAAATCTTCCTGATAGTTGTTAGTTTCTCCAGAGATATAGTCAAGGGGAAACTTGAGGGAAGTTGAAGAGTTGGAAAAAGTGCTCTGTCTCTGACGCAACTGGAAATCTGGAGGAGAATGCAGGTTGCTCTCAAACATCGTGACCTCTACATGGTTCTCTTCCAGAGCTGGGCTCATCAGATCCATCTGCTGGTATGGGTGGTCTTCTCCAGCACCATGGTGAGATGAAGAATCATCTTCTTCATCAGCTCCATGCTGAGATGAAGAATCATCTTCTCCAGCACCACGGTGAAGTGAAGAATCATCTTCTCCATCATATCCACGCTGAGATGAAGAATCATCTTCTCCAGCACCACGGTGAAGTGAAGAATCATCTTCTCCATCATCTCCACGCTGAGAGGCCACAGAATTACTACAGCTATCTTCTGAGTTCTCTTGACTACCATCCATGTTCTCTGGGATGTTAGTGACAAAAGGAGGAGATGCTGAATCTTTACGGACATGATAATAAAGACTACCTCCTTTGTCTTCCTCAGAGTCTGAGACCTCGCAGACATTGGTGTCATTAATGTTTTCACTGATGTTGGTAAAGACTGGATCTTCCATGACTGCTGGCTTGTGAGATTTGCCTGCCTGCTGGTACCTTAAAAGACTACAATTAAAGAGAGATGTTGACAGACAAGCGCTCCTCAGGAGGAAGCAGAGTCTGTGGTGTGCTTTCTAAATGCTCTGCTACACATGGCAGGGCTCCAACAATCATTTACTGAGAGCTTTGAATCAAGTAAAAGATAGGGCTGTCTCACTTTTAACCCCTTTATTGATCTGACTGCTGGGAATGGTATCTCAGGAGCTGTAATCAGTTGTTCTTCACAACCCTTTGCAACATTTCAGTGGTTATTTACAACATCATCAACAAATTATAATCATTTATAAAAAAACACAAATAAAAAAAATATAAAGTGGTAAATTTTAACTCTTTCCAGTTTTGCCACTGGCTCACTCTGGGGATCACACACTTCACATTTAGCAATTTCATCCTCTCATCTATAAACCAGGGCCAAAACTCTAAAAAAGTCTTGTGAGCTGCCCTGGAATGTAGGAAAAGAAAGCAATAAGTATTAGTTATTATTAAATACACTTAATGTATTGATTCATTATAATCACATTTACATTATGTATCTCCATGTCATAGGACATAAACCTCAGTAATCTAATTTGCCTCCTTGTCTATGCACTTCCTTTTCTCTAAAGAATGGAGAGACACACTAAACTGCACAGAATCTGAAGTGGATGAATACTGCCAGCATCAGCATAAAATGAACTGCCCTCCTAGGAGAGATACACATTCCAGAGAAACTGAATTCAATGGAGCTGAAATTCTCAAGAGATCCACACGTAAATTTATCAAATTATTATAAAGTTATCCATTTATTAAAGTCATGAGAACTTCAGACTTTACTGACTAAAAGGCTTTTTATCTCAATGTTTACTACATCTGGATTATGTAGATTACGGCAAGAATTCTTATAATCTAATTTTGGGTTTGAGCCAAAAGGAAAAATAAAGGTGTTTTCCTCCTGACCCATCCTTGTAACTTCCTGAGAGGTAACTGCCATAGCCAGGTTGGATATCTTAAAGAAACACAGAGCAGACATGAGAGAGAAAGATGGTAATTCCATCCAGCCCAAACAGAGCAACCAAGGGAACAGGTGCTGTTTCACACAGTAGAGTAGCAGGTGCTGCCTGCCTGGGATTTATGGTTGTTAACACATTTATAAAGAATAGTTTAGATTACTACTAAAATTAAATATCAAAAGCAAACTAATATTTCATCTTATTAAACTTGGATCCACCTTCTAAGGTTCCCAGATAAGCTGAAAAGTGCCAGGATCATAGTAACAACCAAATTCAATCTCAATGATTGTACAGCACAAGATGCAGGGAAGTATCAGAGAACAGTGAGATCTCTTAGCTCACGAGTGCATTTCCGGTCTGATGTAACTCAAGAATTTCAAGGACATCTTCAAGGTCTAATTTCAATTATTACTACCCACAAATTCCTGCCTGGCACAAGCGGTCCATCAGCAAACAGGACAAAGCACATCTACTTTTTCCATTTTCTGTATGTAACTCAGCCACAGTTGTTCATGTGGAAGTCCTAAATCAGAGATTCTGAAATGTGTTGTGCAATCTGTATTGTAAAATTCTTGCATTCAAGACCAGGTAATAGGCTAAAGATAAGACTGATTGAAAATCATGAGCCTAAATCACTTAAGTTCAGGAAACTTGGGAAAACCAATGAGCCAACTAGAAACTTTGATAACTTCCCTTTTTTTAATGAATATTTTTTATATTTTTAAGAAAACACCTAGATTTCTTAATTTTTTTGTAGAAAGACAAACATATTTCTACCTGTGACTGTTCAACTTGCTCTGAGCATGACCTTGATCAGCAACTCCCATTGATCTTCAATCTCTTTTTACTTGCAGGATTAAATATGCTGGGATCATAAAAATTCCCTCCTTAGTAACTCTGCTTGTAAAAATCTTGAGGAAGAAAAGAGAACACAGAAATATTCATGAAATCAAGCAAAAGCAAAGTTGTATTAAATTAAACTACTGGGTTTTTTTCCCCTCCACGAAGATGACATTTGCAGGATGCAGCAGCACCTGCTGGAGGGTTTAAAATATCACAAGCAAACCAAGGAACAAGAGAGTAAAACGAGTATGATTTAAAAACAAATAAATACAGCTGATGTGGATTTCTTTATCATGAGTTACCCAAGTCCTTCTTTCCTCTGCCCCACTCCAAGAGCAAAAAAAAATATTAAGCAGCTCCAAGATCCCAACGTCACCCTTGCGACAGAGTGATAAAGCCCCAGGGGAAATCTGACCACACTTAAGAATTTACCCAGATAAAAATCAGGTGCATTTCACATCACATTACATGAACCCTCTGCTGGTTTACAGCCCTTACTTTTCATTTTCAGGGAAGAT
Organism: Empidonax traillii; assembly: GCF_003031625.1. NCBI lineage: Eukaryota > Metazoa > Chordata > Aves > Passeriformes > Tyrannidae > Empidonax > Empidonax traillii. The sequence goes on from NW_020955383.1 coordinate 587,220, forward strand.
GGAACAGTTTTTGTGTTACAGTTCAAAAGTTATGGGATAACAAACAAGATCCAAGCTGAGGCTCCCACACCATCCCCTGGGACAGTGCATACATAAGGCACAATTTACAGTTCTGTTAGAGTCCAGCTCCTAGAATAAACAAATCGCTGATTCTTTCTACAGTCCAATGGACAGCAATGGGTACCTCAAAGTATGTCATAAAAAGAGATGGAAATTACTACATGAAAAGGGAATTAAGTATATTCTGGAGATGGTCTTTATTGCTGCAAAACCCAGTCATCAGAGGTCCCTAAAACAGACATGTCTGTTTAGACAGCAAAGTTGTAACTCACCTACATTTAGAAGCCCACAAATGGACATCAAAACTCACACTAGGAATGCAGACAACTGCCAGGTTCACTCTGCACAGAAACACAGAGATCAGTTCAGCAGCTCAAACACACACAGACATTTATTTTTAAGTTGTTCACTTAGCTTGATTTTATCTGAAGGACAGCAGATACAATAAGGGCCCTGGCACACTGAGAACAGCATGTTAAAACCAGACAACTGAAGCTACTACTAAAACTTTATCTGTTCATCCTGTCACCTTGGGCTGTGAGCATCCCCACCTTGGGCATATATTAAAATGACGAGCAGAAGAAATTTCTGCATTGCTTAAGTCAGAGTAGAAGAAAAGGGTGGAAAGAAGGAAAAGTAACAAGAATGTCAAACCCCTGAACAACATCCCTCAAGTCTGCTCAGAGATTAATAATTTGAGGTAAAAAGCCACATTACACTATTTAATATAGACTCTTAAGACTTTTAACCTGGGTAGACCTTTATTAAAGCAAATAACTTGTGTGTCTTCTAGGCATTCTGCAATACTGGAAACTTCAGCTCATCCATCAGTGCCACAAGTAGCTTCAGTACTTCACAGCCTTGTTTAGAAGTATCGACATGTTTCTATTGGAATTTCTCAGATCGTTTTCAGTTGCTATGATTTTAGTGCATAAATTAAAAGAGCCCTTCAGTTTTACTTGTCCTCCATGAAGATACTTGCACACTTTAAGCAAAGAGCCTGTAAATCTTTCTTCATAACCTAAACAAATTAGGGTCCTTCATTTGCTTGCTCTAAAGTGTCTTTTTCCAGCCAGAAGAGATGCAAAAAAAAAATCAAATAGTTAAAACAAAGTACTCAGAGTCCTTGGAAACAGCTGAACCTGAAAGTGAATGATGATCAACAAATTTTATTGTCTCTCAGAAACTGAGGGATCTTGGCATCCCATAGGAGCGGAGGACCCTTCAATTTCACTTAAGGGCACTCAATGCAAAAATCATGAATGTTCCTGGCCATTCAGGATGCTGGTTCTACAACAAAACCCAACTTTTTTTCTTTGTAAAGCTCAAAAATTGCCAAAGCTTTGCAATGTAGCTCAAGGACATTATCGAAACTACACTGTGGGCTCGGGGAGAGACTGGTCATGGTTTATGGATTTATTACAAGGGGCTTGCAATAAAAGCACACCACTTTGTTTTCACTCCTGGCTGCACTCAATACCTCGATGAAATCAACTGCAAACAAACTTTCTTGCATTGTCTCCAGCCTCAGCTTTTACTTGTTTTGGTAGCACCACCTCATCTCTGCACAGTTCAACAGTAATGCTTAATTCACTGACAATCTTGAACTAAACAGCACGAGGATAATACCTTTATCCCACATTTTATACCTCTATTTGTATTCTATTTGGGGTGTAGCAAGGAAGACAAAACACACAGAAAAACCATTTCAGAAGAAAGTGGTTTGGTAGATGTTGGTCATGCATTTCAGGCAGGAATCAGCACATCCTTGAAGCAGGCCTCCAGAAATCCATTTATGGCTCAGATAACACTGACTTGGATTCTGCTTGAGGGGCTGGTTCCCAGTTCCAGGACCCTACTGCAATAATGGTGATTCACCTTCACCCAGATTTTCTTTTGCTGCTGACTGCATAAAAGACACATTTAAAGCAAACACATCTGTAAATCTGACTCTGTAACACAGACACTTCTCCACTAGACAGATAATAGAAAACTACTTTGCACAGGACACTCAAAACTCATGTTATCAACAGTTTTTAGTTGTTAAAAACACCAGGAGTCATTGCCAACAGACATTTGAAAACCTGATGTACCTGCTGCAGGGCCTAAATAATTATTCCCAATTTGGATGTTTCAAAGCCCTTTATTTGTGGTCTTCCAGTTCCTTTTATAAAACTTTACTTGGTTTGGTCTTCAACCCCATGGTTGGAAACTCCACTAGAATACCTGAGAGCCTACGAAATACTGACTTTTTATTTGCCCAACTGCTCTAAGCAAAACACTTCACCTTTAAAATCTGGCATCATTTCAACACCCTTGTTTATCTCTGAAACCAACCCTTGAAAACCCCAGCAACTCAGCTTCAAGTCTGTTTGCAGTGGAGACTCTGGTAACCAAAATAAAGAAGGCAGAGGCACCAGAGTCCTCTGTATCAACCTGTCATGCAGCCCTAGGGATTTCCTTCCACACAGTTTGAGAAACAGCAAGGTTAAGAGCCCTATTTGGTTTATAGCCTCCATACACAAGCAATGCTTCAGATTAAATGGGCACTAAAAGCTTATTGTCTAATAAAGTTTAACAGCTGTAAGTTACCCAGCCCTTTTATGGTCTCATTAAACCACTTTTTTTTTTTTTTTTTAATCTCAATTATATAAAGATGCATCAAAACATGCTAAATGACAGCTTACAAAACTGCTGTGCAAAAATGGTCACAGAGATCTCTGTCACATGAATAAAATTGAGAACAAAACTGGAAATACAGGAAATATTTCTTGTTCGATATTAGGCAGTGAAAATGCCCTGCTTTTTCTTAAGAAACCACTTACGACAAGTATCTGAACTATTTACATGCAACATCAAGTTTTCATAGAATCATAAAATCACAGAATGGTTTGGGTTGAAAGGGACCTTAAAGATCATCCTGTTCCAACACCCCTGCCATGGGCAGGGACACCTTCCAAGGTTGCTCAGAGCCCCATCCAGCCTGGCCTTGAACAATTCCAGGGATGGGGCAGCTACAGCTTCCCTGGGCAATCTGTGCCAGGTCTTCACCAATCTCACAGTAAAGAATTTTTTCCTAATTCCTAATCTAAACCTACTCTCAGTTTGAGGCCATTCTCCCTCGTCCTGTCACTACATGCTTTTGTAAATAGTGTCTTTCCACCTTTCTTGTAAGCTCCCTTCAGGTACTGGAAGGCTGCAACTAGGTCACCCCAAAGCCTTTTCTTTTCCAGGCTGACAATGCCAATTAAATTAATCCAAATTTAACCCCAATTTCAATTCATTCAAATAAATTTGGAGTTGTTTCCCCTTCACAACACTGCCAACAGGAGGGTGTAGTTTTCCATCTAGAAATGAAATGCCTTATTAAACCTACCAAACACAGAGAATATTTTGAGTTTGCCTACGCTTTATTTCCTGGCATTCACTAAATTCCACTGACACAAAGAAATGCACGCAATGGTTTTCGAGCTGCATGTGCTCAATTATACTTCAGCAAAAAATCTGTACAGCTTCTGGCAGCATTTAGGATGGTCTAGTGCTTAGACTTGCAGGCAAATGTGGGGTGAAATGCAATACAGAAAGAGGTTAAGGTGATGAGAGGCAAACACCTTGGTAGTTCCCAGTTTTACTTCTTTTAATGTAAGCATACACATAGCTCACCCATTTCTTGTAGGCAAACCAAGAGCTGTATTAAATACATGATTAGACACATACTGGCTGGCCCAGTTCAGAGTACAGAGTTGGTATGTTGTGCTGCCTGCATGATGTGTCAAATTGGACATAGGCTGGGCTCATGAATAGGTGAATACTGCAAATAGGTTTCAAAGAATTTCAGGAGGTGTAAACAAGAGATTACTCACACCTTCTGGACTGAATAGCTGAGTATGTTGCCAAACTAGGTTGGCAAAAGAGCCTCGATGCTTAAAATTCGTCTGAATCTGTGCATGAAGTTTGTAACAAGAACTCAATTGTAACTTGATGAAATTGGGTAAAAGATTGCACCTGTTGTGAATTCCCTTGAGCTTTAGTTCACTCTCTGTACTAAATATTTTTAAGGCAATACAATAAAATAATTCATAAAGGACATATCCCTCCTCCACATGATCAACTGTCACATGCATATTCAGAAAGCTGAATTAGTGTAACAAAGAAGGAAAAAAACACCAACTTGAACCTGGCACATAACACATGAAGAGCTGCAAGAGCTGCAAGAAGTCTTATCTCGCTCACCTGGAGCTGTTTTTTTCCCCTCTTTCACAGTCTTGTGCTTTGCCACACCTGTTACATTCCATAAATCAAAGTGAATCAGAGGTGTGTCACTTTATTCAGCCTATTGTACCACAGCTTTAGAGCCACTCCACAGCTGAAACAGGCAGGTAGCACAATCTGCCTAACTCATACATATGTGAAAGCCATTAGAGAGAAACAAGCTGAAATCTACGTGGTACTCAGAATAAACATGCCAGCAGGATACACAGAATGAAATTCAGATCTACTTCAGTCAATCATGAAGCTACAGGCATGTCTTTTTCTCAGTTTTTAGGATGAAATTTAAAATAGAGTGATGATTTGTGCTCTGTGCTATTAGAGGATGTTTTACATAGAGTTGATCTCATTGTTATTCAGCACCAGTAACTTAACAGGTTTTGCAGAATTACTAATCCGTCCTCATAATAAAAAGGAAAACCATAGGAATGTAAATTATTTGCCTTAATTTATGAAGCAAACTTACACCAGGACCCAAACAGACCTCAACCCATTGTAACCACACTCTGCTTTTCAAGACGCTGCAGCGGCACTCAGAGTAAATTCAGCAACACAATCACCATTTCCTGTTTGTGTTCTGAGTTTTAGGGTAAACCAGTTTTTTCGCAAGAGAACACAAAAAGTTCACATGTGTGTAAGGATATGAACAGTCAACTTTCAGAGCTGTGTGACCGAAGGGGAGACAGAGCCACGGAGAAGACACGCTGACAATCACCACTGCCTCGAGAAGGTGACACCCTGGGGCTGCTGCGACACCTGCAAAGGAGGCGGGAGGCAGGTTATGGGCGTGCTGGGAAAACACAGAAACTCCCAGGAACACGCCCCGTCACCTTGCCTTGCCCCAAAGTGTCCTTCAGCCATGGGGCCGAAGTGGCCTCACCCCAGCCCGTACAACATGCCCCTCATAAAACCTCGAGCTCCACTGCAACCCATCACATCTCCCAGCTTGTGACAGCTGCATTCCACAGCCCTGCTCCCCTTGGCCCCTCACGGCTCCCCTCAGCTCCGCTCCCATCGTCCTGGGTTGTATCAGGAACAGTGTGACCAGCAGTTCTAGGGAAGTGATTGTCCCCATGGGCACCAGTGATGCACCTCAAGTGCTGTGTCGAGTTCTGGGCCCCTCAATTCCAGAAGGATATTGAGGTCCTGGAGCATGTCCACACAAGAGCAACAGAGCTGGGGAAGGGTCTGGAGCACAACTCTGAGAAGCAGCTGAGGGAACTGAGGGGGCTCAGCCTGGAGGAGGCTCAGGGGGCACCTTCTCACTCCACAACTCCCTGAAAGGAAGGTGTAGCCAGGAGCGACTCGATCTCTTTTCCCAAGTAATGAGCAACAGGACAAGAGGAAAGAGCCTCAAGTTTTTTTCCAGGGGAGGTTTAGATTGGATATTATGAAAAATTTTCTTCATAAAACCGGTCGTCAAGCATTGGAACGGGCTGCCCAAGGACGTGGTGGAGTCACTATCCTTGGAGGTGTTTAACAGAAGACTGGACGTTGCACTTACTGCCATGGTCTACTTGACAGGGTGCTGACCAGTCAATGGTTGGACTAGATTATCTCAGACGCCTTCTCCAACTTTATTAATTCCGCGAAAATGGAAATCCCCGCTTGCCTCCCATGGCCCCCCTCAGCGCCCGGCCCTCACTTCCCGCTCCCCCACCCACCGTGCCTCCAACGCCCCGCCCACCGCTCCGGAGCCAATCGGATCTCCCGCCAGCGGGTCCGCAGCCAATCGCAGCGGGCGGAGGCCGCGCGCACTGACGAGCTCCCGCGCCCCCCCCCAAGAGCTGCCAGTGTCGGTTGGGGCCGCGGGCGCGGTGGGTGCGCAGGCGCTCGGCACCCCCTGCCTCCCCCCCGTCCCGCTCCACCTCTGCCGGCCCGGTCACCTCCGGCGCCGCCCCCGCGTTCCGCCCCGAGCGGAGCCGGAGCGGGACCTCACGGTGGGGACCGGGGGGGTACGGGAGTGTCCCGCGTCGGGAGGCAGTAGGGACGGTGAGCCCAGTGCGGGTGCAGTCGCGGGTGTGGGGGGAGCCGTCCCGGAGCGCCCGGCGGGTCGGCCGTGCTGGGTGTCTGCGCTCCGCAGGCGGGACAGCTCCGTCCCGGCCGAGCTGCGCAACTCCCCAAGGCGGCCGGGAGGTGCGGGGGCTCGGGAGCAGGTGGCACTGGTGCTGGCGGCGTTCCACAGCTGGGTTGTTGTGCTGGTTCTGCCCGGGGTAGAGTTAATTTTTGGTTAAACCGCGACGTTTGTGTATAAAAAACGCAAGTGCTGAGCAGCTTTGGTGCATTTCGAAGCGAATGCTGTGTTGTTGCGTTTTAGTGCGCTATGGAAAACTCTGGCTGTGCTTTTTAAAGCACCTGACATCAAACGGGTGATTCGCTGCTTCGTTGCTATTTTCTTGTCTCCTTTTTCTTTTTTTTCTTAGAAGGGGCTCCGTGCTCCAAGTCCTCTGTATTAGAAAGTGCCTTTGACGATCATCTCTTCTAACTCTTGTATCTTCTAAAGAAATTTTAACTGTGGGAGGCAGGAGGAATGATTTCCCGTGCTTTGAATCCCCCTCACTGCTATCAAGCTGTAGCTAACCTTAAAGCTCCTTACACCTTTAAAATAATACAGCTGCGGTTTTAAGGAGTTTGGAGGAAAAAGTTACTGTTACTACAAGCTGGGAAAACGGCTGCTGCTCCTTTAATCACCCCCTTTGTGCAAATGAGATAAAGGACACGCTGGAGCAAGTTGGGCTCTTCTTTAGAAATAAATACACCAACAACAATGCAGAAGGTTTTTTGAAACCTGGAGCTTTACTTCCTCTTTCTTAAAGAGTGAGAGAATCATTCTGTACCTTCCTGAACAGTGCTTCAGGCACACATAATAAATTTAGGGGGACAAAAAGCTTACAAATCATACCTTCCATTCATAATAGTCACGAATTCCTTGGTGAGAAATACTTGTCTCGCAGCAAAGGTTACTAACGATTTTTTCATTTTTTTTTTTAGAGAGAAAAATATGATACATAAAAAACAGGTTTAAATACTGCTATGGTAGATGTACAAGAGGAAAGGAGGAGTAGAAGTTAATCCTTGCAGTTCTGTGTATAGAATAAGAATTGAGTTAATATGAATGTTGAAAGGCTCAGAAGTCTTCCAACAGCTTGGATGGTGGAAACTGTGAAAGAAAAGCTAGGATGAAAAAGTGAAAATTACAGTAGGAAACAGACTTTTGGTCTGGGCAGGGATGTGTAATAAGAATTTAGAGCTGCAGAGGACTCTTAAATGTGGAGCTGGAATTGTTCAGGTGCCTGAGGAAAAATATGGATTGTCTGTCTTGGGATGTAGGATTGTAATACGATGCACAGAACGATGGAATAACTCCTGAAAAGAGAGAAAACAATTCTTCCTTTCATTTAGTCTCCAACGTAAAAAATCTTATTGCTCATTTGTTTTACTATATGAAAAACTATGACAGTGTGAGAAACCTCTGAAGTCAGTAGGGAAATCCTCGGTTGACTTGAGTGGTTGTTTAGACTGGTTATTTTGGGGTTACTCTCTGCAAGGAAGATGTACATAATGCATAGCTAGTTAAACCAGTTCCATGCCTTATCTTTTTAAATTTTTCAGGTGCATCTGATTACCTGCTGGAAGTACTCTGAAGCCTCAACAATGAGCTCAATGTTAATGTTACTTTTTGCTGGAATACTTGCCTGTTGTGCTTGCTCAGCTGGTGATTCCAGGTTACTCCTCGTGTCCTTCGATGGCTTCAGGGCCGATTACTTGGAAACCTATAAGCTTCCTCATCTTCAGGAGTTCATCGAGGATGGCGTGCTTGTAAAACAAGTCACGAATTCTTTTATCACCAAAACTTTCCCAAACCATTACACCATAGTGACGGGTTTATACGAGGAAAGCCATGGCATTGTGGCTAATGACATGTACGATGCAGATGCCCATAAAAAGTTTTCCCAGTTCAATGATTCAGATCCCTTCTGGTGGGATGAGGCAGTTCCAATTTGGGTAACAAACCAACAGCAGGGAAAAGGAGCAAGTGCTGCTGCCATGTGGCCCGGTAGCGATGTAAAAATTAACAGTACCACCCCTCAGTTCTTTATGAAGTACAACTTCTCAGTGACATTTGAGGAGAGAGTGGAGAAGGTTGTTGCGTGGCTGAACAGCTCCAACCCAGTGGTCAGTTTTGCTGTGCTATACTGGGAAGAACCAGATGCAAGTGGGCACAAGTATGGACCAGACGACACCCAGAACATGAGCAGAGTGTTGGAAGAAGTGGATAAACGGATTGGTTTCCTTATGAATAACCTGAAGGCATCAGGCTTGTGGGACACTGTCAATGTCATCATAACGAGTGATCATGGAATGGCCTCCTGCTCTGCGAAGAAGCTGATTGTCCTGGACGAGTGCATTGGGCGCAACAACTACACTCTGATAGACAGGACTCCGGTTGCTGCGGTGCTGCCAAGGCAGAGTATGTTTTGTTTGGCTGTTTTTTGAGTCGCACAGTGAGAATTAAATCTTGTTTATATTACCTCTAAAAAGTACACACTATGGTAGGCTGTTCACATCTTTTGGAAAACCAGTGGAGTTCGTATTGCAGAATTTTGGGCATTATGAATAGGCTAAAAGATGTTGGTTTATTTAGAAATCACTGTTTTGGTAATCAGTGGGCCATTGAGAGTTTCTTGTCAAATCACTACGGCTTATCATCATAAGGATGATCCTGGTACATCTAGTTGAGAAAGCAGATGGGCACACCTGCTTTCTTGTTGCTCACTTAGTCTATGCAGTTGTAATTCAAGGTGAGCATGACATAAACCTTTGTGTTTATTCAGAATAAAAAATGCCATTTCGTAAATTTCAAACTAAAAATTCAAACCAAATTTTGATCATTTTCCCACCTCTGTTTCTGAGAGAGAAACTTCAGGTTTCATGCTGTAAATTCAATTTCTGTATTGAATAAGGAGTAGTTACCAACAGGCATGTCTTAAATCATGATGCTGCTGGACTCAGTTTCCACAGCTGTGGCCAGACTAATGAACAAAGTGATTCATACAGTAAAAAAAATAAATATTTACTGCATTGGATAAGATATTGACTTATCCAGGAGTGATTGTTTTCTCTTGATTTCTCTATTTGAATATTGCCCTGCCAGCCCAAAGGGTAAGTTGAATTGCAGGTCTAAAGCCACAGCTGTGATGTGTCTGATTTAAAATTGAAGCAGATAGTGAAATCCATCCTGACATATGTTGCTTTCATGAGGGACATGAAAAAATCGTTTTCTCTGTGTCCTTTAAAATATTATTGCTTTGAAATAATGGATCTTAGCTTTAATGACAGATAATTGTAATTAACAGGAGTTAATTTCCAGCTGTTTCACATGAAGTTTCTTTTCTTGGCAGACAAAGAAGATGTGTATAACTTACTGAAAAACTGCAACAGTCACATGAAAGTGTATCTCAAAGAAGAAATTCCAGAGAGATTTCATTATAGTCATAACAAGAGAATCCAACCCATAATTCTGGTTGCAGATGAAGGCTGGACAATTGTACAGAACGAGTCACTTTCCAAGTGTAAGTGTGTTTTCCTCTTTTGTGCTCTCTGTGGTTTATGTTGGTAAACTGCCTTGTTTCTCTTCCAGCCAGCTGCAGGATAGTTCCCCTTTAGCAAGTGGAGCCCTGGTGCTGTGCACATTTAGGAACAGCTCAGCGTGTTCTAGAACATTCTCAGCCTGAGCCTGGAGTATTTTAAGAGATGGAGGATATTCTGTGGGCTGAAACACTTTGTCATGTTCAACTTAATTCTTACAACTGTACTTCAGGCTATTATCTTAGGGAGATTAGTCTGTCTCAAGCTTTCCCTAGAGTGATTTAACTTTTTATTGCATATAAAACATATTTATATGGGGTGCCTAAACCGAGGCATGCAAGACACAACACTTAATGTTGCAGTACATGTACTAGGAAACAAAAATGAATGGCAGGAAATACTAAAAATAATAGGAACACAACAATAATGGTCAAAGAAGCCAGAGTTCTTCCTGTTGGAGGCATCGAATAGCATGTTTGACAGACAAACCCCAAAACAGGTGTGTCTTCTCAGTGCACTGCTAAGCTGTGGACTTTCTTCCTGCTGGATGCTTCCTGATGAAAGTCAAATTACAAATATATATATATATATATGTATGTGTGTGTATTTATATTCCAGGTGTTCCATGGGCAGGGTTTTGGGATTTTTTTTTGCAGGCAAGGGGCATATATAATTTAGTGAAAAAAATCCAACAGTCACATGAAAGTGTATCTCAGAGAAGAAATTCCATATAAATTACATTGTTGTAATAATAATTCAACCTGTAATTCTTTTGTGGACGAGGGCTGTTGTGTGTGTGTACATATACATATATATATGTATATGTATACGTGTGTTAAGAAAGGGACTGGACAGATTCTTGGAAGGAAAATCCATTAATAGAAATTAAATAAAAAGGTTCCAGCTTCCTGGAAGTTTCTGAGCAGCCAACAGCTCGGGGCTGGTGGGTATGTCAGGAGATTACTGCTGGATACTTTCCAGATTCCCTGTATGACTGCTGTCAGAGACAGGGTGCTAGGTGGTGGAAACTCCAGTTTTCATCCAGTTTGGCTGTCCTTTCTGTCTGCCCTTTGCACATTTAAGTTCAGGTTTTCTCATTGTTTGTCCAAAAGTACTGCTTTTAATGTAAGATGTGTTTATATTTTAATTTCCCCACAGGTTTGCTACAATTATGTTCAAATTGACAATATATAGCACAGGTGTTCGCTATTAGAGGTCTCTTGTTTCTGATTAGATTCAATTTCATGTACCTAAAATAGTTAATAACTGCATATTTATAAGGAACAGCATTCTATCAGCTGAAGTGAATCCCTTTTCAAACCAATTTTGTTAGCCACGGCTTCCCAGAATCAGGCAGGGGAGGTTTTAGCCTAAAAGCCTAAACAAGATGTGGTGCAGTAATATCTCTGTGGTAACAAACAGAATGGTAGAAAACTTTAAAAAGGACTAGTGAAAATTCACTTAAGTGGTGTGACCTAACCAGTCAAAATCTGGACATTTTGCATCAGAAACTTCAGTGAAGCACTCAAGGCGACAGTTCTCAGGGCAACTGTCAGCTGTTACTAAGAAATGGACTCAAGTGTAGTCACTCACAGACTGTGTGCTGAGTGTGCTGTGAGAAGCTTCTGGCATCTTGGGCAGGAATGTTGTTAGGAAATTTGACTATGGCTGCTTTTTAGCTATTTATATTTTATCTTAAAAACCTACCAAAGGTTTTTTGTTTGCCTATCAGAGGGACAGTGATCCTTTGACTGATTTTTTTGGTTTTGACTCTTTGTGTGTCCCTTCACCTGAAGTACCTAATCTGATAAATGGGATTTGAAGGTGCTTAGTATGTTCAAATGAAACACTATCAATGGAAAGGTGCTTGGCTTTTAAGAAGTAATTAAAGTGTCTGCTGTGCAAGGGAGAGATGACTTTCCAAATATCTGAGTAGTAAAAATTATCATTCCAGCTACTGACTCATGGTGGAGTGGCAACCTCCTTTTACAACTTTGGCATGAGGAATGGGAAGGGGGAAAGCTGGAAATGTTAAGGACTGAAAGGAAAAGAGATAATGAGAGGGAGAACCTCTCCCTGAAGACTGGTATTGGAAAAGTCTTCTGGGGTTTGGGGAAGGAACTCTGGGTTCCTTCAGTGCTTAATCTGACACGCACATTTATGTTCGGCATTAGCCTTTGGTTAATACTTTTGGGGGTCGAGGAGAGAGGGGAATACCCAACGTGCGGACAGACCCTGTGGTGTTAACTCTTACCTTTTGCTCCCCGCAGTGGGTGACCACGGCTACGACAACACTCTCCCCAGCATGCACCCGTTCCTGGCCGCGCGCGGTCCCGCCTTCCGCCGCGGATACACGCACAGCTCCATCAACAACGTGGACATCTACCCCATGATGTGCCACATCCTGGGGCTGACGCCGCAGCCCCACAACGGCACTTTGGGAAACACCAAGTGCCTGCTGGCTGACCAGTGGTGTATCAACCTGCCCGAAGCTATTGGGATAGTTATTGGGGCGTTCGTGATCCTGACTACTTTCACCTGCATCATAGTCATCTCCAAGAACAGAGTCGCTCAGCCACGGCCCTTTGCCCGGCTACAGTTACAAAGTGATGACGATGAACCTTTAATTGGATAGTGCAGAGGGAGCCCAGCCTCACTTGCTACATTGTGATTTCAGGAAAACAATTTAAACTTGCACTGGATGGCATTCTGTGATGCACTTTATCTGTGTAAAATACTGTACAGCCAGACCTTGCTGACTCGTTTGTGTGTCCTGTAAAAATATTTTCAGAACAAAACAATGAACTGGTGGCTTCTCAGTAGAAGAGATGCTTAACAAAATAAAGATGCTTAGTTTTTTCATTCAAGCCTTTGAGCACTTTCAGAAGGAAATTTCAGAGTATGACTAGGCAGGACAGACTAAGTGAATTTTAATATTTTTAAATGATAATTCCTTTTTTGTATTAAATTTCAAATAATATTGACTTATTTTAGTGTTCTTGTACCTGTGTTGGAAAGGAGATCTTTTTTTATGAGAGCTAGAAGTTAGTTTTGTTTGCAGATTAGCCATTAAATTTGGAGATAGGGGGTATAGGGAAGATCCAAGACTTCTGTTTCTACCCCAAGGCAGCAATATGACAAGAAATTGCTGAGAAAGAAAATGGAGGTCAGTGAGGAAAGAATTGGTGCGTATCACTTCTATTTTGAGCAATAAACCATGTGATTCAGCAGTTACAACACTGGACAGGTGGCTCTGACACTTCTGGACATGTGTCTGTGGGTGACTTAGATCCACAGTTCCTGTACAGTTCCAGTTGCGATGGCACTGCTGCCTTATCTCAAGGATGTCAGTTTAATCTGAGAATCTCTGAATTACCCAGTTTCATGGACTGTAGGTGTAAAATTAATGCTTCTAAATCCTGTGGAAAGTTTCTCACATGTAAAGTCTGCCGATGGTGTTTTTGTAATAAAGGCGGTTCAGCCCTGTACACCAGCTGATATTTGTCTTTTGAAGGCAAACAATAAAATAAAGCAACAATTGAAAGTTTGATGTGCAGTCATCAAACAAGTCTTCCAAACCCTAATTTTAAACCCTGGAAATTTAAAGGGAAAAAACAGATCCCCCCAAAAAATACTCTATAGCATTTGAGGTGTATAGACCAGTGCTAATGGTTCTCTTAATTGAAACTCTTGATTCTTTGTTAATGGTCAGGTTGTAACTTGACATTAAAATTTGATGTAGAAAGCCTTAACTGATACCTAATCTTTCAGTGAGGAGAGGATGTAAGGTTAAATTGTTAATGCTAACCCAAAAGAGAACTATGGTTACTGAGTCCTTTTCCTACAAGTTTGATGGTTTTTAAAAATAATTTGAAGTGACAGAGGTACATGGTAGTGTGCAATGTGGTTTCTCTTTCACAAGCTCCAATGCAATGCAGTTTGGTATTGGCCACAGACTGCCTTTTAGTGATCCAGCCTGGAGGGGGCAGGGACTTTGGAGGGAAGGGCTGCTATTAACTGTCCACTGGAAAAAAAATACATTGGAGATTTAGAAATGTGTGGAAGCTTTACTACTGTGTGTCTCTCTCTCTGGGTATTCTGTTGTACTGATTAAAAACACAGTCCACAACCTAACCAGTTCTGTTTTTTCCCCCCTTCTTAAACTACTTGTTCCTACTTACTAATGTATTACTCTGGATTAATCTGAACTTGAAAGAGGCTCAGGCCCCTTGAAAAATGTGTGCTGTTACTGACGGGTTACTGGATTTTAACCTGTTGCTATCCTAGAGCAGTAGCTGGACTGAGCACAGAGTCACTTTCTCATCCTGCCTGAAGTTTAAACTAATTAATTACAGGGCACCAAGAGGCCAAGTTAATGAGTAACTACAAAGGGAATGTTTTGCAGGGTAAGACCCAGGCTTGGATAAAAGGGAGGACACTGGAGAAAGCTGTTTGTTAGGTTCTCATAATTCTGCTAATACAGGCTGGGATCCTCAGAAGGTGGTGGAATTACTGGGAGAGGTTTTGCATCATCTGTGTTTGGAAGGGCTTGACTAGACTGAATTAATCTTTCCAGCAGACTTGGTCAGACCAAACTGTACTGTCTCTACATGCAAGTTCTGGCTTTTTTTTTTTTTTTTTCCTAGAAGCTGAACCTGATATAGCACAGTATTTGTTCCACTTATTGGTTCTCCCCCTTCTCTGCCCTCCCCCCAGCTGTTGTCACACAGCCTGTGATGGATGTGCTATCAGTTCCTCTGCGCATCCCCTCACAGGCAGGTGGCAAAGTTACCACCAAGATTGTAATGGCCAGACATGTAAATACTGACTGAAGTGTGATCTGAAGTAGGAGTGTTGTTACAGATGAGGAAATCAAGGTCCAAGTGCATTTCTCCTTCTAGCTCTAGGCAGCCCCTTCTAATGAGAATTGCTACAGGCCACTGAGCTGCTGTGAAACCAGACAGTGAGTGGCTGAATTGAGTGAAAATCCCTAACACCCTCTACTCCTCCTCCCTTAGCGTGGAGACTAAACAGTGCTACTGTGGAAAGGGCTTAAAGAGGAAATTTAGGCATTAAGAAATAGGGTAAACTGTATTCCAGTGGCATTGCTGATTCTTTTAATTTCCAAAGATGTGGTATGGTCTGTAACGGTTCTGAGTATTCTTCCTGGCACAATGGGTTTCAGAGTCGTGTTTGTACATCCAGGATTTCATACAGATCATGTACAAACCAAGAGAATCTACAAAAACACCTCCTTGTCCTTAAGACACAAAGTTGATTTATTTAAAGATTATTATTTTTTGAAATTATGACAAAATACTTCAACTGCCTCATTTCAGTTTGTGTTCTGTTTCTCATGAAAGCTTCTTCTTCCCAAGAGCCAACTCAGAATAAGAACAGCAAAGTTGTGGGTTCTGCTTCCTCAGAGCTGTGATAAAGGGGCGACAGTTTGTGGCAACAATTAATGACTTGCTAAATAGGCACAACTCAGCAATGTTCATACAGGGCACGTTAATGCAGGGGATGTTTTTAACACTTAAAGTGGCAATGAGGTTTAGAAGGGGGTGGGGGATGTTTGTAGCCACTGTCCTGCAGTGAAAGCTCCTGTTTCATTACGTGTACTGCCTCTATAAGGGAACTCTCAACAGTGGGTATAGAAGCCCTAAAACATCCACCCCTCTGGGGTTCTGTGCTTTTTTGGCCATTAGCATCAAGGAAACAGTTCCAGAATTGAGCTGACTTCAACTACATCTCTGAAACGCTGGTTTCAGGGGCAAGTTTAACTTGCTGCCTACACACTGCCTATGAAAATAAACCAACATCACGTATCTCCAAGGATCAGGCCGCAGCTAACATGCATGGTAGCATTTTTTTATTGCAAAAAAAACCAGTAGTGGAGGTTTGTTAATAGGATTCAGATTAGGATTTCATTATAGAAAGGCTGATAGCACTATTGGACTTTTAACTTTCATGTGCTTGCAACAATTTTTGTAGCCCACTCTTACTGTAGGACAAACACGCCATGAAAGGTTTGGACAGCAGCACGGGTGTGGTAAACACAGAATCCTTTGCCATTATTTAAGCAGGGAAAAAGACTGGGAAGTAACCCTGTTAAATTTGCATTTTACAAAACAGCAGGACCCAACCACTGCACGTTTGTTCTTCTTCCACATTTAGCTCGTGTTGTTCACACTTCTGACAGGTCCCTGCCCATGGCAGGTGGGGGGCAGCAGAAAAGAACCCAAACCATTCTATGGTTGTTTGAAAAGTCAGGCTGCACAACCCTTCATCCTACAACAGGCTTGGCAGTGCTGGGTTAACGGCTGGACCCTTGTTGTAGAAGTCTTTACCAACCTAAACAGTTTTATGGATCTGATTTTTCTGCCTTTTTTATAATTATTATTTTTCTTGAGACTCCATTTCTTGTAGCAGCAGTACTGCAGGTCTTTACCAAGAAAGTCTGGAAGATTTTTTTTGGTAAAAGAAACTGTATTCCCACCATTGGTAACTGATAGCTGTTTTTTTTCATATACAGCAGCAGCAAGGTAGGAAATGAGATCAATTATAAAAGAACTTTCACTTAAAATTTCTAAGTTCTATCATACTTCCAGCTATTCTTAATGAAGGCATACACTATGCAGAGTCCAAGAAATATTTGGGATGCAGGAGTTAAGGCCATTTCCACCCAGTCACCACCTCCCCTTCAAGTCTACCAGAAGCATTTTTAAATTAAGCCAGCACTCTTGGGAGGACTTACAGCAAAGATGTATTTCAACTCCAGCAGTTCCAAACACGAAGGAACAAAGAAAGCATTTGACATCTGTACGCTTCACAGGTCAGTAATGAAACACAACATCATGCATCACTCTTGGTTTCCAAGCTAAGTTACAAGCAGTACACAGTGTACCCAAATCCAGTTTCCAATAAACTTGTTTGCACATCACAAAAAGTATCATATACAAAGAAACCAAATCCCACGTCCTCCTTACCCAAAAAGACAGTCTGACAAAATGTCACATCAGAGAAAAAGTTGCTGTGCTTTCATCATCTGTGCTTTCAATTTCATTAAGCTCACACCCAACAACTTAAAATTGTGTTTCACACTAGCTGGGCAAATACACTAACAAGGAACTACCCAAGAGGTACCTGCAAATACTCCAAAGAACAAAGGAAATGTTTAGCCCTAAACTGAAATACCCAAATGCTACAAGGTTCCCTTCATTTTTTTTTTACAGTTTCATTTTACCCTCCTCAAAGAAGGGCCTCACAGTGCAATACAGAACAATGACACAGGCAATTCACACATCCATGTCCCCAAATTATTTTGAGTATTATTGTTCCCAAAGCCTTTGTCAGGGAAACTTAACTGCTCTTCCCACATTTGGGCAGGTAAATTTAAGTCCAGGATGACTGAACAACACTGACCAACTTTGACCCCTCCTTAAAATCAAGAGTTACTTTGGCTGATGATAGAACTCTACACCTGCCACAATTAAAGCAGGGGTTTAATGAACAACTCTGAGATTACAACCCAGTTATTTTCACATCTGCCATGATTACTGCTATGAAACTGCTGAAGTAAGAAGAATTTCTATTAAAGCAGCATGTTCCAAAGTGCATAATTGCAGTAGCTACAAGATTGTGTTATGGCATCTCCAATTGCCACTGTTATTGCCTTATCCAAGCCTGTAGACCTTTCCCTAAACACACACTAAGTTTGTGCCACAATTCATTTTGAAGTTGCAAATCAGCAAGAAAAGTTGGATGCAATGCATCAATTTGCTATTTGCCATCCACTTTTTGGAAGGTAGGTAGGGGAGGTATTAGTAACAATTCAAGAGGTTCAAGTTTTCTGCTCGGACTTCCCCAGTCTCTGAATACTCCTGTGAACACCTTTGCCTTACAGCTTGACAAGCCCCTACAACACTAAGTTTTACCTGACATCAGCAAATTAAACCTAAGGCATGGCTATTGGCCAGCTCCACTAAGAATCAGCTTTACAGACCTTTTCCTTTAGTGTTTTCTTAAGAAAATGGCAATACAGGAAAACAAGACAGTTCACAGCACAGCAAGAGCACTGAGTCAGGTAAGTTCACAAGATTTCACATATCTGCCCAAACTGAGAGCTGTCTCCCAACAGATCTGCATGTTTCCTGCCTTCCTAAAGCTACCATTACAGCTAAACTTTCAGCATATCCCTTAAATTGGATTATTTCACTGCATTCCCTCTCAAGCATTTGCTGCACCCAGGTGTGGTCTCTGGAAATGCTCACATCTGTCTGCAAGACAGGCTGGTGCTAAGCAAATGTCCCTGCCATCAGAGAGGGACCCAACAGATCTTCATGAAGTCTGGAATTTAGTCCAGCAAAACGAGTTCTGTACTCCAAACCCTGCCCTTGCAGTACTGACTGTCAGTCACGCTGTTTCTCTGGCAGAGCACAACCAAAGCCGAAGTGTTCCTATCCTTGCCCTCTGCTGGGGGCTGTGGATACAGCTATAAATTGCACTTAAAAATACTCAGTCTGCTATTTCTGCATGAATTTTAAAAGTTTACTTTTCCTTCAGGCATTGTACTCAGCTTCAAAGTGATGAGAAATACCATCTCACAGAGGGAGAAGGGGAAAACTCTGACAATGAGACAACTTTTCTCACTTCAGACCATGTTTTTCACACAAATCGTAGTCAGCAGCTTCTCACCTACCATTTAAGTGAGCTCACAAAAAAACCCCTCAACTACACTAGCAAGAAGATTTATTGCCACACACAAAAGGATCAGAATAATATGTAGCTTTGTTGACTCAGAACTAATATATTTCCCTGACAGAGGCTTTCCTCCAGAAGAACAAACTCCAGTCTTATACCTTTTTTTTAATATTAAAGTGTGCTTGTTCAGGTTTAAGAGCATATATGGCTTAAGATTTATATGGCTGCTCCATAAATTGCAACTCTAATCCTGCTCATCCAATTCTAAGGCCCACCAGGCACAGCAGATAAAGCACAAGACACAGGTCAAACTCACACTAATGCAGAGTCTCCGATAACAGGTCAGATGAACAGCCAGGAATGGAACTCTGAAACCAGCCTGAACATTCATGTTCCTTAACTGACTCATCTCCCTTAGTCTGAAAGAACCTTCTTATCACAGAAATATAAAAGACTCCATTTGGATATACAGGTGCAGTGCTTTTAAGTGTCTTTATCCTGCCAGCTGTGCGGAACTTCTAGAAAATTTAGTCCAGTGTACAGGAAATAAAAAAAAGTGAAGACCTACATTTACTTAAAATCATAGTTAAAATGGTAAAGACCTGTATTTACCGAAATAAATTTTTTAAAAGATTAAGAATCAAGCAGTTTAATACCAATTGCTGAAGGCAATACCACTTAGATTCATATTCTGAGGCTACAATTAACAGAGTAGTTTGAAGAAATATGCCTAACTCTAAATGTAGACACTTAGCACTCATGACCTAGCTGAATACTAATGTTGTTTTCTACAGGATTTTACCAACCAAACTGTCTGTAATGGTGATCAAGAGTTTCCTAGGGCATGGATGGAAAAAAACCCAAAGAAGTTTAGTCCCATTCGGTGACTTGTGAGAATCGAAGAGACTCAAAAAGCCTCTCAAGGAACCAAAAAAAAAAAAAAAAAAAAAAGTGGGAAATGAAATCACCATTTAATAGTCTGTGAAATGCACCTCAGCTGATGTTATTTACCTAAAAACAGCTCTAATAAGGTATTTGAGGTCTGTTGTCACTACATGTCTACATACATAAACAGCTTTCCAAGTTTACCTACAATATCTTTGACCCCTGGAAGATGAAGTGGCTGCAGGGTGAAACAGGAACATGCTCTTTCTCTGCATCCCTGGTCTGCACGTGCGCCAGAGTACCAATGGATCAGCATCCACCTCCTTTTACTCCAGATATTTATGCTGATCCACCTTTTATTACTTATTTTCTCTGCATATGCTTATTTCAAGCCTCAAACAGGAAATAATCGCAAGTGTTAATGATCTTGCAGCAATGGCTGGGCAACATCAGTGTGTAGGATGTGCATGGAATTTGCTTGGGCAAGGACAAAATGCTTAACAAAAACGGCAGTAAAAACCAGAACAAGCAAACTGCCCAGGAAGACTCCTATGACTGTGGAATAGGTGTCTGCTCCATAGGCTCCAGGAACTTCAGCAAGGATGTCTTTCACAGAGTTGAAGGAGCCGTTGTTTGGCAGAGGATCAATACGAAGCAGATGACACAGCAAGGGGTACAAGTCTGTAGCATTCATGACTTCTTTGGTGGCATTCTTTCTGAAAGCAGGCCCAACTGCCACAAAAATGGGATGCATCTCTGGTATGATGTTGTCATACCCGTGGTTACCAACTGGAAATGAAAGACAGAGAAAGGTCAATATTCTTAAGTTGCAAAACGAGCACTGAACCCTTTCCTGGAATTAGCACAGCCATCAGTTATTCTTGCAAAGGTTTAGAAGAATTCTTCTGATCCGTTTGTCTCCTAGCAAATACGAAGTCTTAGAACTACAAAAAGAAAATGGCTTTAAAAAAAAACAACAGTGGAGATCACTATTTGAAAAAAAAAAACAGAAAGAGCTAAAAAAAAGTGTAAGCTCACATGGCAGTAACCACTGTCAATGACACGCTACCTACAGCCAACTTTCCTTGATTTTTCTCAAGGAAAAGCTCCAACTTTGCAACTGGCCCAGATCTCTTACAGAAAAACAAAGTAGAGACAGTTTGTCCATTTGACTCCAAGTTTGACACTTTGTCCAGTTTTGTGCACTATCAAATCATCAACAAGGAAAAGACCTCACTACTGGGTCTCCAGTGCCCAGAAAACGTTTTTGTATTTCCAACCCAGCCTTCCCCAGTAAATAAGTAGTACATGAAAAAACAACCCTACTCACCCTCTACTCAACAAATTCAGTTACAACTTTCTTTTCTAATCTCTCAGGAAGTGCTTGTCAGTTTGCTACATCCTGAAAGACCTCAAGTATGAGGCCACTAAAACGTGACTGATCTTATCTCAGAAAGTCTAATGTTTAAAGAAACGCTAAATGTGGATTCCCCTCCTCTAATAGTAGGGTGCTTCCCATCCCACCAGGGGGAAAAAAACAGAAATTCTACACACTTCAGTTTTCCCTCACAGTTTTAAAGAAAAATAAAAAAATGAACATAGGTTGAGACTGAGAGAGGAAGTTCAACGTGCAGTCCTTGACTAGGAAGATACAGCAAACCACCGTAAAGACAGGATACTTACACAGAAACATATCAGACTTATTATGTACAATTTCCCATCCTTTATCAGCCACTGCTAAAATGGGCTGAATTTTACTGTTGTGTTTGTAATGCCATCTATCTGGAATCTGCTCCTTTTTATATACAGTCATGTTGGGATGAGCATTGGCCAAAGCTTCATATACTTCATCCAGTTTGCCTTCAAATAAACAAAAGAGACAAAAGACAAAAATTAAACATATCAATATGTTTACTGAACTAATCAGTAGTTTAAATACAGCTGAAAGAAGAGGATAAAATGCACTTCCCCCCAGTGAAGTGAATTTAATATAATTCACAAAGTTAATTCTAGCTGTAGCAGACAATGTGTGCACATATGTTACTGTGAGAAATCCAGAGGATCATTCATGGTAAGATCCCACCTGACACCAGACTTCATAGCCTGTTCCCAAGCAATAAGTGCCCTGCTAATTTTAGAAAAAACCCTCATTTCATAGTTGTCAGAATGTAAGCTTCTCACAGGAATGAGTTAGAAGGCATTCAGTTAAGAAGTCCCACGGAAAAAGAACCAACCCCTCCTAGCTCCATGCAAAGCCTGAAAGCAAGAAGATAGCTCCTAAACCTGTTCACGAGGTAATGGGGGCATTCAGGCCATATTCTGTCTGTCCCCCAGCTGGCTGTGATGACAAGTGACATTTTTTATTAATTTTATTTATTTTAAAGCAGTCTCATTGTTAGCTGCTTTCCTTTAAAAGGGGAAAGAGAGAAGCCACTTTGTTTCCTGGCATTGCTGAATCATCCCAAGCAGGGAACACACAACAACAAGCACGCCAAGGGACAGGCTGGAATGGCAGATGAAGGTGGAACTTTTGATCTAGAACTGTCAGCCAACTGTATTCAGTAACAGCCAACAGCACGAGCTACTTCTCTGTATTCCCAGAGCCAGCTCCTTTCCCTTCCTTAGACACAGTGAGTGCAAACTCTCAAGCCCTGTACTAACACCACTGAATAAATAAGCATTTCCCACCCCCAATTCTTTATTTGCTTATTTCCAGTTTATGAGATTATCTTTCCAGTAAAAGTCATTTAAGAGCCACAACCAGTTGGACAAGCTGGAACATCAGTGCACAGACAGGAGGAACCAGAACACAGAGACAGAAGCACAAAAACAAGTTCAGGAATTGGCACCCGAGCAAAGTTCTTCAATCCTCCCCCTCCATTGAGGAAAGATTCCTACTTAGGGCTATGAAGTGCACACAACAGGCTTCTGTGAAATAACAAATCCCTCAGCTCCATGACTTAGGTAAGTACTTTGTGCATAATCCAGTGGGGCAGCTGAGTGCACAGTATCTCTGCAGGCCCATTTCAGTGACCATTTACAGCCTCAGTGGAGTTTCGAATGTATCTCAGGGAAAAAAAAAAGGTTGGGAGGAGGTGTCCAATGTCTCTAAATAAACCATGTTCGTTTTCCCCCTCAGTTCCTAAAATTCAGTATAGAAATTGTGAAGGAAAACTGGAAATACATTAACGTACAATGTTTCTTATCTCAAACTGGCATAAAAACTTGAGAAACACAACAGAGGTCAAGATGAGACAGCAAAAATGCTGATAGAGAGATATGATAGAGTTCCAGCAACAAGGGACTCCAATATATCATTTCTAGGACTATACTAGTAATAAAGTTAATATTGTTATGCCACTTTTCTACGGGGGATGGCAGACAGGAGAAGCCCCAAAAATAGCAAACTATGATTTTACACTAAATTAATTATTTTAATTGTTTATATTAAATTCAAGAAAAAAGCCAGCATCAGCAGCTGTACCTTCTTTGCAAACACATTATTAGTTCCCCACACACACTAATACACCAGCATGGTTAAATAATGGCTTTAATCCATCTCTCGGGGAAGAAATATGCAGCCAGTTAAACTAAAAGAAATTGCTGCATTTTTAAGCATTCAAACTTTTCCTCAGTGTGGAAGTTTTACCATTCTCTTGGCTTAAGCAAGACAAATGGAATAACAAACAGGTGAAGAATCGGTGTTATGTACTTAAGTATATGTTAGTTCATAGCTTAACTGACAATGAAGCTCATTGTTTTATAATAAAAATCATACATGGCAACACAGAAAGAAGGAATTTTAGCTGTGCTCAAAACTCAATTCTTGTTTACTGGTAATGTAATAAATACCTGAATCTCTGGGCAAAACCAAATCCAAGCTATTTCTGAAATCCACTGAAATGGCTTTTTTACTATTCTGTCATCTGACTGCTGCCTAGATACTGTTTCTTCTCAGCATTTAGCAGACAGGAGAATCAAGTTACACATCCTCCGGTTCTCATTTACTGCATAGGGATGTTTCAGCACCAAAGTTTACTTTTACAGCTTCTTTACTTGCTTATGAGAACATCCTGCTCAGCCATGTTGGTCTTTATGAGGATGGAGCTCCCAAACTTGGCCTTTTTGTCAGCACTGAGGGAAACAATGTGCTCAGGCAGCGATGATCTCAGTTTGGACATACTAACAATTCAGTCTGGAGTATTCATCAAATTAAAAATGACAAGAGACATTTGTTTGCAAATAAAAGTCTGCAACATACCCTCCCTACGAAGTGCTATCCATCAGTGATACAAATTTTACAGAACTCATAAAAAACACTTTTTCAGAAGGCCACCTTAAAACTCAACTTCCAAATCAGCAATTTTTTGTGTGGGCAGGGTTGCTATTTTTCAGGTTAACACATTTGCACCAAATGGTTATAGCACTTGATCATCAAAATAAATAGCAGCATCTCTGTATTAGTGACAGTAAACATCAGCTGACACCTCAGCAACCCTTCAGTGACTGCAACCAGATTCAGATTTTGATTCCAACAATATTCTTGCTCATCATCACAATGAAAACAGTATCAACATAAGTGGCTGGCTGTTCAGCATAACGGGGAAAAAAACTAGTGAACTACAATAGCTGGCAGCTAATCAAATAGCCAACACAGGCTTTCTTTTTATCAAAGGTCCCCATCTGGTTTCAGTTTAACTCTGAGTTAGAAATATAATTCTTCCCCTATGGCTTCAGCACCTTGATGAAAGGCAAGATGCGTAACACTCAGGTGTTATCTATCTAGAACGCCATTCAGCCTTGATAATGCCATTATATCATCTTACTTCTCACAAAGACTGAAGGATCTTTGGCAACTTTAGTCAACAAAGGATAGATTTGCTCCCTTTTCATTTTAGAAAATTAATCCCAGCTTTTGACTGAACTACCAAAAAGAATAAAGAAGTGATCCTGCAAACATTCCTTGTTCAAGGCTGATGTCCTACTGGCATCAGCACTGCTACCACCACTTCAGTTAGAGAATGATGTCTATAAAGTTTGAATACTCAAGTATCTCTTCAGACAATTTTACTGCTATAGCTCCTACCTTCTTTTGGCAAAATGGCTACTGCAGGAGAATGGTCAATGACGTTATAGAGCTCTCTGTCCACATACTGATCAAGCTCAATGACCCTCTCCGAAGACAACTGCAACATCCCGTGATCACTGGTGATTATGACATTTATCACATCCCACAGCTTCGCTGCCTTCAGCTTGGAGATGAGATATCCCAGTTTGCTGTCAATATCACTAATTACCGGTCCCATAAGCGGGTTGTCCGGGCCCAGAAAATGTCCCATCTCATCAGGCTGTTCCCAGTACAGGAGACCAAAGTTTATGGGTTCTTTTGATGTAAACCACTCAATGAGCTTGGCAACTCTGTCTTCAAAGGGAACGGTTTCATTGTAGGGCATATAATGTGTGGGCAAGACTCCGTGTATTTTCACATCTGTCCCAGGCCACATGGCAGCGCCGGATTTGTGTCCTTTCCTCTGGTTTGTTACCCATATGGGGGTGGCCTCTTCCCAGAACTTGGGGTTATAGGTATTCCTTTTGGTCAGAGAGAAGGTTTCATTCAGAACAGGATCGTACATCTCATTAGCGACGATGCCGTGGCTCTCTGCGTAGAGACCGGTCACCAGGGTGTAATGGTTTGGGTACGTTTTCGTTACGAACACATTGGTGACCTGCTTGACATGAACCCCGTTCTCCATGGCATAATGGAAGTTGGGAGTTGGGACTCTGTAGATGTAATCCCATCGAAATCCATCAAAAGATACCAGCAGCACTCTGGGCTGGAGACACAGCGCATTCTGAAGAAATAGTAAGAAAATTCCCAGGACTTTCCAATAACAGCTCATGGCTATTCTGAAAGGTGTCTTCTGAGGCAACAAGGCATCTGCTGAGCAGAGACAGAAGGTTTGTTTGTGTTAACATGTTTTGTCAAAGTCATAACTTAGTTTTAAGAATGAGTAGCTAAAATATTCCTTAGGTATTTGCATCTTCTGTATTTTACAAGAGCATGGACTGTCAGGACAAGGGGGAATGGCTTTAAACTCACAGAAGGCAGACATTAGGAAGAAATTCTTCACTGTGAGGGTGGTGCTACTCCGGCACAGGTTGCCTAGAGAAGCTGTCAATGCCCCATCCCTGGAATTCTTCTCAGCAGGGTTGGACAGGACTTGGAGCAATCTGGTCTAGTGGAAGCTGTCTCATGGCAAGGTATTGGAAATAGAGGGCCCTTAAGGTCCCTTCCAGCCCAAACCATTCTGTGATTCTAATTCTGTTCATACGACTCAAGGATATTGATTACTCCTGCTTATGACTGGAATTCCTTAATTAACAACATGACATAATAGGACACATAATTTCACTTTGTATTGGGTTGTGCTCCCCTGCCCCAGTTTCCTTCTGCCCTTCCCAAATACCTTCCAGTTCAAAACTCAGTTATCTACTCAAAGCAAGATCCCTGTAAGAATCCTCACGAGACTTCCCTGTCTGTAACTAACCTAAAATTTCATGCTTATATTCCCCACTTCTTGCTCAACACCATCATTTAACTACTGGATTGCTCAATCTAGTCTTGCACTGATACTCCACAAAGTTCCCTTTAGGTTTCCATTTTTCAGCAATCCTCTGGTACAAGTCACTACTGAAATTCATCTGGAAAACAGTGATTTTGCAACAAATAAAATCATCTTTATATTCAGAGTACATAAATATCCTAGTTAATACAAAAAGTTATACTGTAACAAGCATCTGAATACCAGTGCAGTGACGGAATAGGATCTGTCATTCTGGTAGAATACAAGATATTCCATGGGAAGTTTTCCCACTCCAATTCCCCAGTTCCTCTGATTCTTTTCACTTGATAACAGTTCAAGCACTGCTGACTACCCTGAGAGGTTGTGGCTTCCCCATTCCTAGAATTGTTCTAAGCCAGGCTGGACAGGACTTGGAGCAACCCGGTCTAGTGGAAGGTGTCCCTGCCCATGGCAGGAGGTTGAAACTAGATGGGCTTTATGGTCCCTTCCAATCCAAAGTGTTCTGTGATTCTAAGATTCTAAGATTTGCAGGCAGTTAAATGTTACACCAAGCTTATGTGTCTCCCAGAATTAAAATCCAGGCCTTGAGTTCTGTTAAGAATACACTGACACTTTGGAGATGTAATTCCCCTTTCAGCAAACAGCACAGACCCAAAGGCTGCAGGATCTCCCAGTTTTCCTCCTGACGGGGGATCTCTTCCAGCTGAATGTGAAGAAAGGAAGGGAGAACATGCTGCTGTGTCCATCTGAACCCCACCTCCCAAATTAAATGTAGCCCTTAAATTTCCCTTGGGGAATGACAAACACGGATTTAAGTACTCTGAAGCGGAATCAAGTCTTAACTTCTGAATTCTACGTAGTTAATGACCTCAATGTGACCTATGAGTCTATTATTCTAATTCCTCAATTGCATGCTTTTAATAGATAATAAATGATGGGTGGTTTGTTGTTTGTGGTTTGTGTTTTTTTTTTTTTTCCTTCTCAAGGCCCTCCTATGCCAGTCTTCCCTGGATACAATCTAAACCGATCTACCGACGCGGGTCAATCCAGAACCCCGCACCACAAAGCCCTGGGGACCCGAGGGGCTCTGGGGGAACAAAGACAAAGCCACCGGTCTGCCCATGTCAGGAGCTGCCACACGGACACACGGACGGACGGACGGACACCGCGGGCCGCGCTCGGCGGCCGCCGGAGCCCAGCACAAGCCAACGCCGAGCCCAGGCCGCCGCTCCCCGCTCGGCAGCCCCCGGAACCCCGTGTGAGAGCCGGGCTGGAGGACGCCAGGAACCTCCACCCCACCGCCAGCACCCTCCCTCTCCGGGGCCGTTCCCCCCGTTACCTGCGGGCCCGCGGAGCAGCGGGTCGGGCTCCGGCACCGCCCTGGGCGCAGCGGCGGCGGCGGCGGCGCCGGGAGTGGCCGCCGGGGCCGTCACTCAGCGCGCGCGGGGCGGGGCCGGGCGTGGGGCGGGTCCGGCCGTGAGGGGGTCACGGAGCCGCAGAGTGAGGGTTAATTAGCTAGAAAAAGAGCTCTGAGGGCAGGCTGTGACCGACCGCCACCGTGTCATCTAGGCTACGGCACTAAGTGTTTCCCTAAACACCGTCCCTGCACCGCCTCCCTTGGCAGCCCGTCCCCATGTCTAATCACCCTTTCTGTGAAGAAATTAGTCCTGATGTCCAGCCTGAACACCCCCGGCACTGTTTGAAGCTGTGTGTGTCCTCTTGTTCTGTCGCTTGTTTCCTGGGAGACCGACCCTCACCTGGCTACACCCTCCTGTCAGGGAGCTGTAGAGAGTGACAAGGTCCCCCCTGAGCCTCCTCCTGTCCAGGCTGAGCCTGCCCAGCTCCCTCAGCTGTTCCTCACATGGACGTGGGCTCCAGACCTTTTCCCCAGCTCCACTGCCCTTCTCTGGACACGCTCCAGCACCTCGATGTCCTTCCTGAAGTGCAGGGCCCAGAACTGGACACAGAATTTGAGGTGCCTCAGCAGTGCCGAGTAAAGAGGGAGAATCCCTGCCCTGGTCCTGCTGCCGACACTGTTGCTGACACCGGCCAGGTCCATTGGCCTTCTTGGCCACCTGGGCATCACTGCCTCATGTTCAGCTGCTGCCGACCAGCACCCCCAGGGTGTGAGGTGACCTCAGGACAGTGTTCGCCCACCATGATGAGCTGGGAGTGGGGCTCACTGGAACGGCCCTTGTGCAGTTGTCAAGAGGGGCAGGTTGTCAGGGTGGTGCTTCATATTGTAAATTAAATAGAAATTAAGTAGAAATAGAGCCTGGGCAGGGCTGGCTGAGCTGTGACACAACTGTAAAGGCAAGGAGCAAGACTCGCTCTCTGGATATCTGCAAGTGCTTCTTCACTTAAAAACAAACAAACCAAAACAAAAAGTGAAAAATTTGGGTTTGATTCTGGTAGTTTTCCGTCATCCTTTTTTCTCCTCTTGCATTCTGAAGCTCTAAATTTCACTAGAAACAGAACTGCTGAAGGGGATAAAAATCCAAGTTGGATTTCCCATCCCCACTTTTCCCAGCTGAGGATCTGTGCTATGGATAGGTCCACAGCCTGCGCTCTGTATGAACACAAATCCTACCCCACTTCACGGCAGTGTACAAAACCAGTATCCTATTAATGATGCATGGGAACATGCAGCTTATTAATCACTTTATAGCTGGCACTGCCTATCTGGTAAATATGTATGTGTGTGTGTATATACCTATATGTATATGTGATACCTTCCTCCCCCTCCCCCTGCTCTAGGAATTGTAGTAGGGTACAAGGTTCTTTTAGTTGTTTTCCTAATGTCTTTTTTTTTCCTCCTTCATCAGGGTTCTGTTACAGGTGTGAGCCTGAGACTAGGCCAAGACTAGAGATGCACATTGCTGCTGTTGTTAGTAGGCTGCAGATGTGGCTGTTGTACTCGGGAAACTGAGCTGGATCCCGTGTGTAGCACAAAGCTGACATCTCTAGCTGGGTGTCCCTCAACAGCAATGTGCTGTCCCAGTCCCACAGTGTTACTCTCATTATCTAGGAAAAATTGTGCTCACATTTACTGTTGTTTTGGCTTTGATTTTGGCCTCTCGCTCGGATCTGGAGGTGTGGGGAGCTGCCTCTGCAGTGGCTGGGATCAGTCACTAGAGGGTACAGGTGCACCTGGATTTAAGGAACTGCTCTAAATAGCTGGAAATGATAATATTTGTCTTGGACGCCAGAAATGGCTCAGCTGCTTAACACCGTTACAAAATGAAAACAAAGCACGGACAAGGAGTTTGCTAATTCCACCAAAATGTTTAATACCATAGTAGATTTTCATTGAAGTACAGAGCTAATGTGAATATTTGTACAAAATATGTGGTTAAAAATAGTATTGATTTATAATATATACAGATATGTCACATCTGTGTCAGAAATGCAGACACTCGAATGAAACCATGAGTAATGCTTTTAAATCTACAACAACATACACGAAATATTTCTGCAGCTACCCACATTAGGACAACTTGCCAAACTGACACTTAAGGATCCGTCAGTCGTTACAGATGGCATTTCTCTCAGAAGTTTCTGAACAAGAACTCTGCTCTAAAATGGATTCAAAACATTTACCTTCATTAACCCAACAGTGAAGAGAACACATCTGTGTGACACTAATGTAGACACAACTTCCTCACACTAAATAAAGGATCAGTTACAATAATTTGTTAAACCAAGGCTGATTTTCTGGTGAGAATAATAGAGAAGTTTAATCCTTCTTGCTGGATACTCTTACTGATGTGAGGAAACCCCTGACCCAAATGGGCCCTTAATATAACTCTCAGTTACATGGATCTGAATCCTGAAGTCTGTCTTAAGGTTCTGAATAGCTTCATTTTTCATTTGAGGCTGCTCACACTTCACAGCTTTCCCAGACTAACTCCAGCAAGAATCTCACTAACAAACAACCCCGATCTATGCTTTTGCTGCATCAGGACATATTCCCATATTAAAATGACTCTTGCTGTAGCCTCAGAACCTCTGTGTAGTGACTGAACAAACTGACAGAAGGGGAGAGAGAATTCAGGCTGGTTTGGTTTTTAAAGTTTTCTGAGCATCTCTGCAGTGGAGGCATTTGGGGTTCCTGCCCATCCTATGGGAGTGCTGCTGCTGTTCTGCCTCTAACAGTGCCAGCTTCCCTCCCCTCCAAGCCAAAGCAAATATACTCCACAGTTCAAATAGACCTGTGGGAAAGAGCTTTTACATTTCCTCCCTGGTCATTTTACCCCTGAATGCTGCAGTTTACATGTACTTAAAAAAAGAGCACAGCTCATGTTAGAAAAACATCTCCTTTTAAGAGGAGGCTGAAATATTGAAAGCTGCTGCGCTCCTCTAGAAGACGGGCTAAACCAGGAAAAGCCATGTTTGGATTTTTTGGGTTGGTTATTTTTGTTTGTTTGTTTGTTTTGCTAGCATAACTAATTATTCAGGAGCTTTGTGTGAAGGTGAGTATAAATGAGGGTCTAGCTGGGATTTCAGTCCATACCTGGTTTTGATTTTTTGGTAGAAAAGGACTAAATGTCATTTCTTAGGCAGAAGGGAAGGAAGTGCAAAGGTCTTAAATTCACACTGGTATGTGAGAGAAAGCCTGAAGCAGCTAAAAGTTTAGTGGTAAAATGTTTGCCCCTAAAGGAGGACCAATAATAAATTCACTAAAGGATCTTTAGAGGATCTGAAAGCACTGTAACCATAACAGCCTGCAATCCTCTGGGACACACAGCTCTCTGTCATTCACAGCTGCAGCTCTGAAGCTCATTTCCCAGTGCTGCATCCAGTGCCAAGTAAGATGGAAGAGCCACAACCAGCATGTCAGTAACACAGCATTTGAGCTGGGCCGGATGGAGAACCTCACTGTAGCGGGGAAAGATCATCTGGTGCTCAAAGTGAAGAATAAACCAGGCCTCCTGCGTTTCACCTCTAAAGTACTCCAGAAGAAGTTCACTGTTACTATTTTTTCTAATAAAACACAGCAGTTAAGGCCTGTGTTTTCCAAAGGAATCAAAGAGCTCATAGTTTACATCTCCAGCAGGATTTCTTAAGCAGATTTAATTTTTGGAATCATGAAACAATCGTCCTTTGAGAAACTAAGTCTTTTATGCCAGGCACACAGAAAAAAGAATGTTTTCAAATCCAACATAAGAATTTCACAGGACAGTTATCAGCAAACTCATCTCCCAGTGTCCAGCCTTTTGCAAGATCCAGTACAAACTGATGCAAGAGACAACAAACAATTCATCTCAATTTTTATAAAAATGAATGTTATTAGAACTGTTTCCCCAGCCTGGTTGGCAGCTGGATGCCATGTTCCTCGTCCAAGCACTCATGCCCACTGCATCACCCATGATTATAAAAGCATGGTGAGAACCACATCAGGGCAGGGACATGCTTTTGCTCACCAGGGACTGTGCCACAGGGGTTTTTTTTTTGTATGTACATCAAGCCAGAGCAAGTTCACGTGACTCTGAAACTGCAGCAGCTTAAAATGGAACAAGGCATATCCTGCCAACAAGAAGGCTGCTTTTCCTCTAATTTCTACTGAAACAGAGTTTGGCCTATGTCACACATTTAAGCATTTTCAGTTCTACCAGGGGTATACACCACACTACTCATTTTACTGATATAGTTTAACTCTTTAAATGTTGCTTTTCCAAATGCCAATGCAAGCAGAACACAAAAATACTGTTTGCCATATTTATTATTTTAAACTAAGCTCTGAATTATACAAGTGTAAAAGTGATTAATTAGCCAATAGCTTTTCAATAGTCCTATAAAATATGACTAAGTAGAATATTTCAAAAGTATGTACAATGCAATGGAAACGCTCACGGCATCTGTGGCAGTGCTTAGACAAACCACTGGAATCACGTCTTGTGAGGTGGTTCGGTCCATTCCTTGGTACAAACAAGTCTGTCTTTTTGCAAAAAGCTTTTTCGGTGTTGCTGAGTGGGATGGAGGGGGGAAAAGACCAAAATATAACTAACCTATCCCTCCCACCCAATTTAGGATCAAATAAATGCTGAACAGTTTATCCATGGGGAGAATTTTTAAATTATAAAGCACTTCACAGTACCTATGTCTGGTGTCTTATTATGGTTGAGGAAGGGATGCTCTTGACATGTTTTCTTGCCAAAACCAAAGTGTACTGGAGTGTGTCTGCGTATGTTAGGAATGGGGGTTTGTACTACCTTGTCCTTATTTCAAAAATCAAGACCACAGAAATTCTTTGTTGTTCTCTTTTAAAAGAGGAGATTCCAAAATACCCCTTCTCCATGCACTGGAAATGTTTTCATGCTTTAAACTGTACAGAGGAAGTAATTAAAAGTTCAATTTCGTATCTGAAGAGGTCAGAGAGGACAAGCAGGCAGCAGGCAACAGAAACAGCAACAGAACTCCCCTGATTTCCTTATTTTAATTTCCAAGGAGCAGCGGGAGCACTGTCCACCTGACAGAGGCCCCAGGGCATCACCGTCAGCTGCTCCCACCGGCTCCTGCTTTGGGAAGGAAATTAAAATGGTATCAGCTGTGTCACTGTGCCTCAGGAGCTGTAATGTAACATTCTTCCAGGGTTAGGACATAAGAGAATCTACTGACACCTATGAGAAGTGCAAGGCAGAGCAACTGAGCTCAGAGATGCTACAGAAGAGCAAATTCCCACTGGGGAAGTAGGGGCTTTGCCTCTGATTTACTGAATTAAATAGGACAGTTCCCCTTCCAGATGGTCAGCATTTTTTGAAAGAAGCCTTCCTTCCATGCCAGGCAAGAACTAGCCTTTAGCAAAATACCAGCTTCTCTCAAGGGTCCCAAATGCTGTGACTTTGATGATAAGGACGTTATTTCATAACACCTGAAACATTTTCCTTCTGATCACCATTATTTTATCATATACAGGTGATATAGAAGCTTTGACCATAGTTACAACAGGCTGCTTTGAATTTTCAGGTTTGCAGTTGTGTTTCTATTTCTGTGCTTTAAGCAATGAGCCATGTCCCGCTGCCTCCTGGGTAGCACTACACAGCTTTACACAGCCCAGAGTAGTCAGCAAACAGGGCCTCATTTTAAATCTGTCTGAAAATGCACTTTGAGCAAAGAACATTTAAGGTCCAGTGATTCAATTTGCAGTATAGTTTTACATCATTTGAGGCCAAAGTCCTTGGTTCAGAACCAAGTCTGAGAGCATGGATACAAGGACAAGATTCAGCCTCCAACAGTCTTGACTGTAAAAAAATCCGGAGCATCACTTTGATTGGTGATGATCTCTGATCACTTACGTGTTTAAATCTTACTGTCCCTGTTTATATCTTACTGTCCCTGTTTATACTGGTCTAAACCCCAAGTACTTCAGCATTCTGTGTGTTCTCAAAAAAGCCAGTGGTGTTACTCCTGAAATACCGTGTGGGGCCTATGATGATCCTGTTTTCAACAAGAACATCAGGGTACAGCCGCAGGGCTGTGAGTGACAATTTGTTTACTTAAACCAATTCTAAATACATCACTGAAAAAATAATTGAAGTGAAACCTCTAAGGAGTTACTTTAAGAAAACTTTACACAGTCATCATGAGGATATTAAAGCCCCATTTTCTGTTCAGTCTCTGCTGTAGTTAATGTGCTTCTATCAATGTGACACACACACACACACACACACCACGATGTCCATAATGCAGTAACAAGTATCACATTATAGATATATGCTAAGTAAAGCACTGTATCTCATCAGGAACATCAGGGGGCTGTGGTGGTCAGAGAATGAACTATATGAGAATGACAAGTCCTCATTCTCAGAACATCCTCACCATGCACATTGTGAATGCCATCTCCTGTCCTCACTGACAGAGCAACACTCTTCTTGTCCTGGAAGTGCTGCTGAGCCAAGACCGCAGCAAGGGGAACTTGACTCTGCTGAAGCTTTGTAGCCTTGCTGCTAGTTAAGGGTGCGATGGAACCCTCCCTCAGAAACCAGATCGTTAGGTTTTATGACAAAAAAATCTCGACTACAGAACCTAAGCTGACTTTTCAGACCCTAGAAGGAGCTTCCAAGATGTATTTACTTATTTTAACCTGCAAAGGATTTTAAACCGTGGAATCTCGCTGTGCCATTTCAGAGTCACTTTGGGGAGTACAGCTGCAGCTAATTAGCTTAAAAATCCCACCGTACCTTACACATTCGCTCAGTTTCTGCAGTATTAATTTCAGTGGAACTACTCATGTGCATAAATTAAGCGCATGCTTAAATATATGCAAAATCTGAGCTCAAATGTCTAGAAAATATGTTCTCAAAATGACAAGTACGCATTAAAAAAATAAATCATCATGGAAGATCTGCCAGACAGGGAATCCGGGATCTGTCTGCTGTCAGCCATGATGCAAACACAGAACAGTTTTTGTAACCCAGTATATACTGCAAGTGAAAGAAACATGCAGGACAGAGTGAAAAAAGGGGATTCAGTTGCATGCAGTCTAATTTCAAGTGTGTAATTATGGTCCTGTTTTCTTTGGCCTAAAAAAAGAGAAGGAAAAAAAAAAAACAACAACAAAAGAACTCCAACTAACCTCTCCTCACCTCCACAAACCCAAACTGCATACAGCTCAAAAACGGCTTTGAAGCACGGGAAGTAGGAAGGGAAAAGGGCTGAATATTAGAGATGTACACGTAATTACTGACAGTTTCAGGGCTATTCACCACACCACTAGGAAAGCATTCAGCCTGTATCATTACTGGAACTTACAGCTATGACAGAGAGCAAGGAATCCCATCCTAAATGAGCAGTCAGTCAGCTTCTCTTCCTCAGACTCAGAGAGAAGTACTACTCATACCTTGATGGAAGACAAACTGACAATCCCTGTTGATATTCTGGCTCCCTCCTCCTCAGAGAGAAGGACTGACAGACACCAGACCCTCCAGCAAGCTGCTACCTCTCCCCTGAGCCCAGGGAGCTCTGTCTCACATCCCTGCCACAATGACAGACCAGTGTTCTCTACAGCTGCTGGTGGAAGAGGGTGGCTTTCTGCTGTTTCTAAAAATATTGCAAAGATAGTGTTCCTCACAGAAAATTCCAGGGGGATGAAAAGGCCACAAAGCTGCTAGTCGATTAAAAAAAAACCACACATACCCCCTTTAAAAAAAATAAAAGAAAAAGGGAAAAAAACCTCTCTGGTGGAAAGTGAGGAGGGCAGAGGAGCAGGCTGCTTGATGAAGGGCAGTAGCAAGTATCCTGGGAGCTTGAATATCAAGCCTGATATCAGTCTAATTTCCACCCTGAACCGTCTCTCTGGTAGTGATGTTTCAGCATGCAAATTAGAGCTGCGAAAACATCCTCAGACTGAAACCCTCCCTCGTTTCTTCTGCCTAGTTTTGCCCTTTCCAGCTAGACCTATTAGTTGGTGTGATATGGTTACATGTACAAAGATCTTTTTCCTAGCCCTTTTGTTACATAGGCTTGATTACTGTGAAGGGGTTTCAATGACCTTAATGTCCCGGTACTCAGAAGGCAATGGCTGCCTTTGAACAGAACAAAGCAAACAAAAACCAAGAGCTGTGCTGGAGGAGAGAAGTGCTGCTTCTGCCGGAGAGGCTCAGTTAGATACAGGCGGCGGCAGACCAGGGCGTCGAGTTTGAATGATTTTTGGCTTTGGAGAATTCTTTGGGTCCTCGTCGTCTTCCATGTCGCTGTCGCAGACGTGCACTACCACACTGGGAGTGGACTCTGTTCCCGCGTGCAGCTCGTATTTCTCTCCTGGAAGCAGAGAAAAACAGTGGTATCAAAAGCTGGCAGTCCGGGCAGCAACACAGGCCGTGGCACTCCTGGACTGCAAAATAGTCCTGCACCTGGATAGGGCAGGTGAGTGCGTGCTGCTCCTAAATACAGGTGAGGGCCAGCAGGGTTGGGCTCTGTCAGCTGTCACTACAGCTCCTCAGGATCCTGCATTGGTCTGTAAGGCATGATAAAATACATTGCACCCTGGTGTCTGTAATGGTGCTTTGCACAAATATTGGTGCTGACAGCAGTGAAATAAACCCACAAAGTAGGAAGAAGAGAAAGAACACAGAAGTTCATGGTTAAGAAGAGGAACTAGAACTCAACCTATCAAACCTTTGGTGTGAAGCCACGTCACACCTTTTGGGTTGGGGCTGTTCTATATTGTTGTTGTCGTTTTCCTTCAGTTTAGGGTGGCTTTAGCCACATTTAAAGTCCACTGGATTCTGCAACTTGTTGCCCTCAGACAGACTTCAACACTTGATCTAATTTCTCCAGAAATAAAAAAATATGCATCTCTGCTCCAGACGGATTTTGAGTTTCAAAGCTCTTTAGCTGGGACTGTAACAAATTGTGTCTCTGCAGATGAGATTAGAGCACAGTCTGCCAATGCTCACTAGCAGGCTAAATGCTTAAATAGTACATTAAATTTTGTAACTATCTACATTCCTTATTTAAGTCTTCACCCAGTACTCCTGCAAGGAAGATGAACATGTCTTGGGTGGTTTCCTGCCAGAGTCCAAAAGCAGACAAAGGATCAGACATAGGACTTTCTGTCCGGCATTCAGCTTGCTGGCACTACGTGTGTTTTGGATTGTGCAAGGAATACAAGTAGGCATTGGTTATTAAAAAATGCTAGGAATTAATTCAACACTGTAAAGAAGAAAACATTCCCTGCAAAATGTTCAGAGGTGAGGAAGGAGAGGTCCCAGTACACCCGGCTGACTTCTGTTTGTGCCACAGCAGCTCCTAAATGCTGCGGCACAACCAGAACCCGGCAGTGCCAGGTGTTGCATGACGGAAGCAAATGGCAGTTCCTGCCTCAAAGCACTTACAGTTTGCTCGTGGTACTAATTTGGATATTTATTTGTGAGCCACTTTGTGGCAGAGTCGTTCACGTGAGGAAGGGGTTGCAGGTTTGGCCCTGCATTAGCACACGCAGTTCTGCAACTGCGCTCGTGTGCTATTTATGCTGGCAAATTCCTGGTCCAAATAAGCCTGGGTGGCTTGAGACTAGAGGACATGCTGTATTTTTGCCTAAAAAATAGGAGGCAACTAGTGAATAATAGCTATAAGTCAGGCATCTTGCTGTGAGAAATATTTCACTGCTGTGATACCATTAATGTTGACATTTAACTGCTCTATTTTTGGCAACCTTTCCTCTGAATCCAAATTGAGCAAAGCATTACAGGTCTTGCTGATAGGCTAAAATATAAAAAAGAGAAATAGCTCGGTTGTGCTGCATTGAGAAATTATATGGTTTTTCTTTGCCCATTTTCCCTGCGGGCTTCAGCTAATTTCTCAGCTCTGGGCTGACGTCAATGCTGCCATCCAGCACCGAGGGCTGCATTGGTCACTGTCAGCGACAGGCAGCTCTGCAGTGCCACAAACACGCAGCGCTGGGCTTGTCCTCCTACACCAGCACCGCCGAGTAAATCAGATTCACTGCCCTCTTAAAAGGCAATAATCCCAGTTCAAATGCCACATTCTTTTACTGCTCAAATCCTTCCCAGAAGGACCCATTCTACTGAAAAAGAATAGTGGAAATAAGTACAGACATGAGAAAAAAAAAATTCAGATGCCTCTGGCACGAGTAACTGCAGCAGCAATTAATGTCACTTTGCAAACCAAAATGTGATGTACTTGTAAATTAGGTTTTTAAGGCATAGAGTTATTTCTGAGCATAAATGAGCTGCAGACTCTGTTCTGTACTCAGGATTATTCAGGCCTGCAGAACTGTGGCTCAAACGGCACAAAACCTTTTCATGGATGAGCTAGGAACAGGGCAACAGTAACTCTGGGACTTTTGTACAGCTGCATCTTGTTCCAGAATGTAACCACTGTTTGCAAAAATACACTGAGGTGGTAAATACAAAATAAAAATCTGATAGATACAGCCAGATTAGACCTTCTCTTCTGCTTTTTCTATGTGTTTTTTTTTCTTTCCTCTTAAACATCATCTCCAGCATAATTTAAAAAAAATGAATTTGCAGCAGTTCAACTACTGAAGCAATGGTTGAGTCACTGCCATTGAGTCATGTTTACAAGACCTACGTTGTCCCAAGTCGAGTCAGCATAGTTAAAAGTCACCATGAGCTTCTGTAGCTAATACCAGTCCAGCATTTGTCCAGTGATCTCATCCAGCTGTCTCTGATGTGGTCTCCTTCGTGTTCTCAGGTCCTCCGTTGCCCCATGCTCCTACCACTCCCACTCACCCAAAGAACTCTTAAGAGGCTAAGACAAAGGATTCCTGGGGAGAGGGGTTTTTCTCCTTCAGCAATCTTTGCCTATCTCTATCCTTTAATAATAAGTTTAAATATTCACATAAGATGAGATAGCAGTGGTAACTCACATAAATTTGCTAATATAAAAATACCACCAAATTTATCAAATATACTTGAACATCTAATATCTGCCTTCAGGATATAACGCGAGGAAGAATTAAGCTGAGGTATCTCCACCACACAGATTTGTCAGAAAATGTTTCTGACAAACCTCTAAAAAAAAGCAGTGGTGTTCCTTTATTCATTTGCTTCATATGAGAAAAACAATAAGAATTTGAAGTTTCCCCATTCAACAAAAAGTACAGCTTATTTTATGTCACTGGGCCCGGCCTTTGGTGACCACATGAACCATGAGCAAACCTGCAGCCTCAGGTGACGCAAGGAAGATGACCACAGGAACAGCACAACAACAACTTATGGCATTTCAGAATTAAAAATAATGGCATGGGATTTTCTGTCCCTTTGAGAATCAATACTGTGACCTTTCATTGATGGTGCAGCTCCTGCCTAATGAGGCCCTTTTGTCCAGCAAGGACAATGCTCATAAACCTAATGAATAATGAGCAAATGGTAATGATACTGTGTAGCTACCTCATCCCTGATTCAGACTCATGAGCGAAGGTTAATGGGTTCAGAGCTGCCCATTCCACGTTAAATGTGGCATTAGCATCATAAAAATACCTTCCACTTATAGTCCCTTCATCCAAGTATGTTACAAATACTTGGGTGCAAATAACAAGGCGGTCCTTTGTCTGGGTGCACGTTCATGACGGAAGAGCTACAGTCCATCCCACAAAATACCTCTATACCATGGATGTGCCACATGCTGCTCCCTGGAAGCCCATTCCTGATGTTGTTACAGGAGCAGGGCACCCTCCTCTCCTGACCAGAGGGAAAGTTTTCTCCACCCACCAACTGCCCTGTACCCTGCCCCTGGTAAGGGAAGGAAGGGCCTAAGCAGCCACAGAACAGCAGGGAGAGGAAGGACAGACCTCCTATCTATCACCATTTGTTTGCCCCTCCATCCTCTTTTAGTCCTCTCTGGGAGTCATATAAAGTATTTAGGCTTTCCTTTGAATTAGTGAGAACAAACATGAGAGTTTGAAAACATCTGAGGACAGAAAATTTGCTGTGCGAGACATGGTTTGAAATCCGTGTGGGGGGCATTTCCTGGGCAGGGTCCTGCTCTCTCCTGTTTTCCCCTTCCCTGAAGAAAGGTGAGCCAAACACAGGGTGGGGTAGGGGCAAGAGCTATGCATCCTCCCCAAGAAGCCCAACTAGAGCACAGAAGGAACAGCTACTTCTGAGTGAAACAGCCAAATGGCACAGACAGCTGCTGGGTCTCCTTTGTGTCCCAAGGGCTACCACTGTGGACTCAAGAGCCGCTTTCTGTGACACCTCAGAATGGTGCTTTTGTAATGTGAAAAATGTATTTTAGGTGATTTGTAGATCACTGCAGTAATAATTGGCACAGCAAACAGCTGCCTTTCCTTTGAGAGGAACAGCTGTGCTGTAGATACAGTTTGGACCTGGATATTCCCCCTTCCCCCCCCTACAAGCATTTCTCATACAAAATTATTTCTGGTCTTCCATGGTGGATTGAAACTAAGACCTTATAAAATTTTATGGAAAAGACATGAGGGCCTAGACTACACAACAGCTTGGTAGGTTGCAAGCATTCCTGCAGGAAAAGGTTAGGTCCAAGTCAGGACAGACAAGGATACAACATGGACCTGCCAGGCAAACAGCCAGCCAACCACCCCAGCTCAGCACAATGGCTTTGAGTCTACACTGGCATTTCAAATCTGGAAGTTCTCTTGACAGTGGGAACATTTTCCATCAAACTGATTAATGCTCACACTTCTTTATTTGCAATATATTGAAAAAATTGTAGGCTGGTGGTCAGCACCAAGCACAGTCACAGTTCCTGGCTCTGACTGATCTACGGCATTCCGTTCACGCCTCATTTAAAGCCTAATTTCTGCATCTGCAGAAAGTGAGAATATACATCAATCAACCAGGTTCTTAATTAAATATGCCACGATCTTCCCTAAGAGTAAATGCACCCTCACTGATCTCAATTTAAAGTGAAAGGACCAAAACACAGCTTCCTTTTGAGTACAGCAGGAAGAAACCTGTTCTGTTAGATCCCTGAGATGCCAGTCGGTCACTGCTGCAGCAAAAACACCTGTCCCAAAACTGAGCTTGGAAAAGGAGGGCACACAGCAAATATTTTAACTCACTTCTTACATATTCATTATACCCTGGAGCAAATCTCCCAGTGTTTTGCAGTCAGGGACAGTTCTGGTCTCTAATTTTGTGGCTGTGATGATTACAGCAGCATGCTGTGACAGGAGGTGACCTGTATTCATGGAATGGGAAAGGAGCGTGTCCAAGTGGTGCATCTTGCAATCCCAGCGAAGTAGGTCAGTAAAACTCACCTTGTGCCGAGGACATACAAAGACACTATTCGCTGTTTACAAGCTCCCATGAGTTTTCCTGGTCCTTGCATATTTATTTTACCAAATCGCTAGATTTAACGCTGCAAAGATTCCTCACAAGTTAAAGACCTGGAAGTCAGGCTCTAACATTCACAGTTCTGTGAACAACTGTGCCAGTATTTTTCGATAGCTGATAAGCCATAGTTACATTTTTTAACTGTGTTTTTAAATGAAAAAAAAAAAAATCTCCCTTTGCTGCAGCTACCAGTGCTATTTGATTCCCAGCAGTATATCTTTACTGCTGCAATACCAAGAAATGAGTGTCGGTGGGATTTGTTTTTCAATGAAATTCTAAACATAGTAAATGTACAAACTGAGAACAGCAACACTATTTTAAACCCGCCGCTGCAGTTAACTAAAATTGATCCCTCTAACGAGTGCTAAAAATAGAAAGAAGAGAGCACACAGTGACTTTTCATATTGCTCCCTGCAGGCTCCTTAAATCCGGGTGAATTTGACCTTCACGCAAAGCTGTCCCAGAGTGTGGGACAATGAGTGATATTTCACATTCCACTGCTCCAGAACAGGAATTGATTTATTACCCAGCTAGCTCGGGAATTCGTTTACATGTTTCCATTTATAACACTGCTGCATCAAAAGGAAGGAAAAAAAAGGTTTCTGTTTTTCTTTTATTCAGCAGTTTAGAAGCAAAGTATCAATTCTGGAAATAATAATATGCTGTATAGTACAAAGCATTACACCTCATTGCCTTTTTCTATGGGCTTTCCTGATGAAGGGGAATAAACCACAGGAATCTCTGACGCTCTCCTGATATTTATTTTCCCACTGTGAAGGATCCCATGTGAAAAAGATAGGAGATACTCCAGCAAACCTTGTGAATCATGAAACATCTTCCTGCACCCCACGCGCTCCAGCTCAGGTTACTCTGGTGCAGTTGTACAAGAGCCCCAGTGATAAGATGTCTGCAAGTGGAAGCTGCTCTCAGAGTGAGCAAGCAGACATCTCCAGTACAGCTGGGGAGAAAACAATTCTCTCATCCCACAAGAATTTCAAAAATAAATTGCTAAATTTTCATGAGCTCACCCCTCCAATTGTTATTAGATTGGATGTGAAGTGTTTTATTTTGGTGTGAACATAATTTAATAAGCTATTTTTTCCTTGTGGTTTGTGAAAGTAAATTGGATTAATTTCTAAACAATACTGCTTAGACCTGAACCTGGAACCTTTTCCACTTTGAAATTTTTAGAAGAGTATCCTTTAACAGCTTTGAAAGAAAATAATTTGTAAAGATAACTTACTTAAATCAAAAGTAACCCTCTCCTATGAAAAGTTTTGGTTTCATCAGATGAGCATTTCCTAAGGGAAAGCACTGTTTGAAAATCCCAGATATCTTTCATTACTGGCATCAGCTGAAGATGGGAAGACAGAAGAAAGCTTGTCTGCATTACCCATTGACATCTATTCTATGTTAACAGAGGCTACAATTTATCCCATTCTACCCGTATACAGTTTTCAGCAAAAAATGAGCATTCCTAACAAAGTAATCTTGCTGGGACTGGGGAAGGGTATTCTCTTTTGACAAACTTGTTAATGTGAGAGATTCTCCACTCCAGTGGAGGTACTGTAATGCCTAAACATTTGATGAGGTATCTGCATCTTGGAATGCAGTACCAAGCAGATGTCATTTAAAAACTCCTCAAGTTCACTGTAGAGCATTTGTCCAGCCTCCACCTAAACCATCAATTGTCTCATTTAAGCACAAACCTCAGCACAATAAATTCTGGAAGCAAGCTTTGATCTGCTGTTCAACCCAACAACACTCACAAGCTGCAGAAAACACACAATTCTGTACATACCTATGGCAAAACTCATTCTGAGAAGAGAACCAGCTGACATCCATCAGCTTAAATCCAAAGCTTTAATGTGACTTACAGACTTCATGCCAACTCCCTCTACAGCTATTATCTATGCTGATATTTCTTGCCTTCTTTTTCTGACGCATTTTCACTCAAGGGCCACAAGCTTACCTGGTCCAAGCTTGGAAACTGCATAAAGGAGGTCGTAGTTGATGACAGGTGTTGCATCGTCTATTGGTTGCCACCCTACAGGTGGGGAGGCTGGAGGCGAGATGAGAAACTGTTTTGCAGGCTGTGGTGGTGCCAAATGAAGCTTGTCTCCATCTGTCTCAGAGGTCTGAATCTTTAAAGCATAACAAAAGACATTGTTTAGTACAGGGTAGAATCACAGAATGGTTTGGGCTGGAATGGACCTTTAGAGATTATCTCGTCCAACCCTCCTGCAATGAACAGGCACATCTACATCTAGATCAGTTTGCTCAGAGCCCTGTCCAACCTTGACTGTTTCCAGGGATGGGACATCCACAACTTCTCTGGGTAATCTGTGCCAGTGTTTCACCACTCTTACTGTAAAAGAACTTTTCCTTATATCTAGTCTAAATCTGCTCTCTTTCAGTTCAAAACTACACCCCCTTGTCCTATTGCAATAAAAGATTTGTCCCCATCTTTCTCATAGGCCACCTTCAAGTACTGAAAAGCCACAATAAGGTCTCCCTGGAGCCTTCTCTTCCCCTGGCTGAATAACCACATCTCTTTTAGCCTGTCTCCATAGCAGAGGTACTCCAGCCCAGTGATCACCCTTGTGTCCCTCCTCCAGACCTACTCCAAACAAGCCCTGGTCCTTCCTGTGCTGAGGACCCCAGAGCTGGATGCAGCACTCCAGGTGGGGTCTCACGAGGGCAGAGTAGAGGGGAAGAATCCCTCTCTTCTTCCTGCTGGTCACTGTTCCCTTTATACAGCCCAGGACACAGTTGGCTGTCTGGGCTGCCAGCGCACATTGCCAGGTCATGTCCAGCTTTTCATCCACATAGGATGGCTAAATGGAATGATTACTCAAACCACACACTTCCAATCCCAAATGCCACCCAGGCAGGGTTTCAACGTCAGTCTCAGCAGAGAAGGCCTGGAGATGAGTTTCATCTCAGCCTTACAGATGGTGCCTCTGCAGTAAATGCACGGTGGGGGGCTGTTATATCAGCACAGCTACTCTGTTTGTGCCTATTGTATACCTTCTCCCAGGATAAGTACAAAGCTTTGGTATCCACAGCTGCTAGTTCAGAGATTTCTGAGGCTGAAAAGATACTGTTGTGATCTCCTGGTCTAAATGCCTAAATGAAAACAGACATTACACAAGAAACCACTAACTCCTGCACCAAGGCCTTATAAGTAACTTCAGAAAGGTTTCTAAATATTTCATTTCTTTAGTTGACGTGATAAAGGAATCTATCATGTTCCTTAGTAATTTGCAACTGAATGTTCTTATTTTCATCTTAAATTATCTAGTTTAATTCCTGATCTTTTCTTTTATGTTAGAGAAGCCTCAGCACAAATGAATTATACTACAGCCATACATGACTAAGGTTACAAGCACCTCGAGCCCAGAGCAATAAACTGTATTTTTGTGACAGCAAATGCATCAGGGTGCTGGCAACCCCGCCATTCCAGAATGGGTTTGCAAAGAGCCAGTCTGGGTCTCTCAACATCATGTTCCCCAACACAAAGTGGTTCTTCAGCCTGGCTCAGGGCATACACTGCCTCAGACACTCTGCTGCTTCCACATCTTCCTCCCTGGACATGATTAATAAGCTCTCTTAAGACTGAGTGTACTGGAGAGCACAGTGCAGATACCAGAATGGCTCTGCAGGAAATCAGCTTAGATAGGGAGACTAATCACGATTGTGCACATTTTTCTTTTTCTTGTTATCCCAAGTTTCCAATTAACCTCTTGATTGTGCAGTAAGAGTGAAATGGTTCTCAGATCTGCTTAACTGCAAGTTTTGAAACCTCTCAGAAAAAAAACCCAGAGCTAGATCTAAAAGATTAAGGCATATAAAAAGGGATTGAGGCAGATTCTCAACACCTAAATCCAACTGTAAGATATTCTG
Source organism: Empidonax traillii (assembly GCF_003031625.1). Lineage (NCBI taxonomy): Eukaryota > Metazoa > Chordata > Aves > Passeriformes > Tyrannidae > Empidonax > Empidonax traillii. The sequence continues at coordinate 632,017 of NW_020955383.1, forward strand.
AACTCATCTCCTGCCAAGGCTCAAAACAGCTTCTATTTTGACCAGGATGAAGAGGATCACAATTTAACAGCCTCTTGCGTTTGCCTGATACATTCAAACAAGTCAGCCCTTAATATCAGACCTCTGAAGGGCCAATCTGGCAGCCCAAAGCACACTTACATTGCTCATAGACACTAGTGGGTATCTCACATGCCACAGTGGCCACAGCAGTTCATTAAAATGCATTCAGAAGAGGCAGTGGTTGGGTTCTCAACCTCCCACACCTTTCTGTGTGCTGGCTGGGGCCTATTACCCACCCAGGCTGTGGGAAGTCTGTGTTCTCTCTCCCTTGTCCAAGGAGAACTGAACCCCCACCTAAAACTTTCAACAGATGGATATATAATCACCTGTGCCCCCAGGCTGGGAGTGTTGTTCTTCCCCTACCTTCTTCCTTTTACTTGAACTTAATAAATTCTTTCTAGAGAATTCAATATTTGTAATTCATGTATTCAGTAAGGAAAAAAAAAAACAAAAGGCAGAAGGAAACCTGACTGTGGCTCAGGTTTGCAGTCAAATAAGTAATCTGGCTTTTTGTTTTAATTATTATTCATTTGGATTCTTTACATTAGCGCTTTTTTTATGGTTAGTTTAGAGAGTTACCTGTAGACAACACCCATGGTTGTAAATCACCTCTAAGCTATGTAATTCTGTGTGTTGAATAAGCAACTTTAGTCCTAAGTGGCCCTTTAAATTTACTGCAAACCCTCAGGGCAGGTACAGCTCAGTCAACATAAGGAGGTTTGAGTAATCTTTCAGCGGAGAGATTGGGCATGGGAGAAACCTTTATTACTTTTATTCAGTGTTATTGCACAATATTTCTATAAAAGCTTGTCACTAACAGAAGTAGATTCCAGATTTCATTACCTGTGCAAAATACAACTTTAACTTCTTCCCTCGGAACTGTGTTTCATGCAGCTCTATCCTGGCACGAGCAGCTGATTTGGGACTGCTAAAATTTATCCGCACGCGCCTGAAGCTTTTGAACAGCTGGAATGTCACACACTCATCATAGGCACGGAACAAGCCTTCGAATTTCTCCTGCAAATTAAAAAGAAACAATGCTGAAGAATAATTTCGTGCTCTGTCACACCAGCCTGCGCCAAAGGAGAATGTGGAACTTGACAACCATTTAACCAGGAGGTTTCAGACTGTGGCCTTTGGGGGCAGGCGTCCATAGAGTAACAAAAGCTCTGTGAAAAGAAACTGAGGAGTAGTAGTGCTGGACTCTGCAAAAAGTTTGGGGGAAGAAGACTTCGAACTGAGAACCCAGCAGCTACTGAGCTTCTCGTAGAAATTGAGGAAAACTGCGACAGTGACACATGAAATGAAGCTGAAAAGGGCACATGACTGAAAACACCAGACAACTGTGGGCTCATCTCTACAGAAGCAACCATTGTGCTGAACTACAATGGAGTCAGCAGAGAAAGGCTGAAACTGAGGGTTACATCCACATCAGCCCTGCAGTGTCATTTTGTATTGCATGAGATGTTTTTTCTGGATGTTTTGTCATTTAAATACTTAGTGCAGAAACACAATCATTCCTTGAGATCTCCTGTGGCATTTGAGAATCAAATTGGGTAACTGAAAGCAGTGACCTGTCCCAAAGACAAATTTCAGGCTGTAGAAACACTTTCAAAAGCACATGACAAAAATATGAATATTTCAACATTGTAAAAGAAAGGCCTGAAGTGTACCACATCCATGGACCTGGAGGCGAACAGAAATTCAAGGTACGATGGTAGCCTGGGAGGCTCAGACCCTCTGTGATTTCTCTATAAGCTGTGAGCACACAGAGGACTAGTTCCACACCACCCAAAAACCAGCAAAATCCTTAAATCGATTCTGGCACTTGCAAGTGTCTTTTCATTCACACAAGTACAGATTCATAAAATATTAAGGGTGAAAGAGGGGGCAGTTATCATTTAGTCCAGCCTCTGTATTTACCCAGCTTTCAGACTGTCATCCACTGAGTCGCACATCAGTTCCAAGCATTTTAACTACTGCAGCCAAGATCTGAAGTCTTAGAAGACGGACAATCAGCCAGAGCAAAGCCCTTTCTCTTACGACTGCTTTATCCTGAAGAAAATCCAGTGTTTGAGATGATTTGCAACACCATTTCATACACCGAGGGCTATTATGTCAGGGGCTTGTATAATTACAATAACCTAATGTATGATTACAATAACCTGATGTGGCTGCCCCATCCCAGGGCGTGCTCAAGGCCAGGCTGGGTGGGGCTTGGAGCAACCTGGTCTAGTGGAAGGTGTCCTTGCCCATGGCAGCAGGGTTGAAACTAGATGATCTTTAATGTCCCTTCCAACGCAAACCATTTTGTGATTCCATGTTTTCTTTGCTATCTCTGCAGGCAGTATGGTTTTACATGTTTTAAAATATGACTTCTTTTCTTTTCATCCAGGAAAACAATTTCTCATCCTTATAGTGAATAACTGGTAAAGACTGCAGAAGATAAAGAAGAAAATGCAATTTATGTAATCTCATCAATACTTCAGTTCTCATCTGTTGAGCTTGCAAGCAAAACAAAGAATTCAGAACTCAGAAAAATTGTATCTTGAAGAACAGTGCAGCTGCATCAGGGAGCACTAATGGCACTGGGGGAGTAACTACTGTCAGCCTGAGACATTTGTTTAGGAGTTAACTGGGAAAACAGACCAGTGCCGTGGCAAAGACTGTGACACACCAGTGCGCATGTACCAGATCTCCTTTCATTCACTGCCAACTCTGTGGTCTTCTTCCCCATAACTGATATTCCATCTCTGGCACCCTTTCAAAGGAACCTCCCTGTGGTCTATTAAGCTTTCATGATTTTCATTTCATTCTGCCTGACCTCACTCACCCCTTCCTCTCACCACAGGAGACACTCTGGAGGAATAAAAAAAGAAAAGGGAAAGAAAAAAGAGAGGCGAGAGCTCTGTGGTTTGGCTGTGGGTGACTAAAGGCACACAGTTATCCCCAGAACAGTGTGAGGCTGCTAGGTTTGTACAAGTGGGTCTAGTCATACCACCTAATGTCCAGACTGTCAACATTTCCCACCTGAGCTATGCCTTTTGTCTGCTTTGCTGACATTTTTGAAAAATTCCATTTTCCTGAGCAGAAGTCTTCATCCAATGGCATTTGTGTAAAGGTCAGCCAAAAGCAGCAGTCATCTCAGTCCTGTCCTGCTTGGAATTTTGATGCTACAACCTTCACAATGACCAGGCTACATGGGCTGGGGAAAGGGAGAGAAAGGGACAGGAGCCCAGCATCCCTGTAAAGTAGGACTCACACAGAAACATAATCCAAATTATAGTGATTATTTAAAGCTTATGTCTCTATGACACCCATGTTACCTATTTCAGACTTCTTCAGTACATTTTGAAAAAGCATCTTGATGTAAACAAGCTTTAATACATATATAGACATGGTTTAGCAAGGACTTGGCAGTGCTGGCTTAGTAGTTGGACTTGATGATCTTAAAGGCTTCTCCAACCTACACAATTTTATGATTCTATAAGAGATATCAAGGTATTTATATTTATATACCCTAGTCCCCTGTAGTAGCTCTCACTTTCCCTACAAGTCAACAATGAAATCATTCATCATATTAAAAAAAACCAGTTCCACCAACCATGGAAGAAACCATGCATGGACTTGTCTGAACACCCAGAAGTATCTGTTATGAGTGACTATTTATTAGGAAAGAGATCCTCCCTGTATGGATGCAGCAGTATTTTGCCTGTACCAGCCAGTGGTGTGTGCCCACCCCCTTTGTAACACAACACAAAACCCAGATCTTGGTTGGGGACATGATGCAAAAGAAGGTAGGACACGATTTCAAACGTGGGTCCAAGAACAGGGAGCACAAGGAACGTTCTGGGCACATTCCTGGACAATCCTGAAACTCTTTCTCATTAGGCACTGAAAGGGATAGATGGAATATCTCTAAAAAAAGCTGATTAAGTGCTGGATGCCACTGCCACACTGGGACAACTGTAAAGCACTATGGACTTTATTCTGCTTACTTTTCAATTTGATACTGGCACGGCTTTAGAGATCCAGCTTTGATTAACACTCCTAAAAATGCCGTGGGGAGGAGGAAAATCAAGCCTCTATTTGATATTAATACAGGGCAGTCTATCCACAGTGGGGACAATTCTACTGCACCGACTGAAACTGCAACTCCTGTTAAAAAGATTCCTACATCTGGATTTTTCTGCGTTTTCAGCTGATAATAATAATAATGACCTCAGCAGAGGTCATTAATCATCAACTGAACTTAATGGCCCTCAGCTGCATCTCGAGCCATCCCAGCTCCTCCCAGCTTCATATTAATTCCCAGGAAACGCCTTATGCCTTAATTGCTATTGCCTGTGACTTCTAATAACTGCTGAATGTACTTATCTGGATAAAAGTCTTTCAGAGTCATTCCAATCTATAAGAAAATTTATCATATACATTTTAAAGACCTAAGCAAGTTCTCTCCCTTTCAAGTTTTGTGGATAAATTATTCAAGACACATAATCCTCTCAGTCTGGGACTTTTAAAGTGCTTTTAGGATTCGGTACTTTTAAAATGCTTTTAGAAAATAAGTCTTTAAACTTTCAGAGTACTTGGAAAACTTAGGAGAAAAAAAGGGACGTCCAAAGTTAAGCAGCAGTGATGTTACTCTTAAAAAGTCAAAATGCAGAAAGTCATGAGTTAATCATTTATTTCTGGGATTTTTGGAGTGTCTTCATCCACCCCAAGTATGTCTCCACGAGGACCAATTAATGCTCTGGAAAATGTGAGGAGCCTTCATTTGATCAAGTTCTCACTTCTCCCTCATAAGCTCCTTGCCCCCCTCTTCATCTCATTCCTGTGCCCAACACTGGGCACCTTTCCCTAGTTCTTTCTTTCCTGTCACCTTCTGTCAGCTCCCATCACCCTCACTCACCACCTCTAGCAATTTCTGAAATTTTTTTTCTAAATTAACAAAATTATCACAAATAGGATCATACTAATTAAGGCCGCTGATTACTCAAGCTTGATGGTTATCATTTACGACAGCGAGTGCTGAGGACAAACAGAGCACCATGCAAGGAAGAAATGAGGGTTGGACTGACAGACATGAGCTAGAAGCCTCTGAGGACAAGGGCAAACCTATGCTCTCCTGGACTAAAAACCATTTCTGCCACTAAATGGGAGCTCACCTTGACATGTAAATCACATGATAACAGTGATCAGTGAACTGCAGCCATAAGGAGGCAAACAAGATACTGGATATATCTGGAACAGTATTTCCAGTAAGGTAAAGGAAAGGATTAACAGAATTATATAGAGCACTATTGCACCTCATTAAAAATGCAGGGTTTTTTGGCTACATCCCAAACAGATTAAGGCAAACAGGAATAGATTCAGATAAAGGTTACAGAGAGGTGCTGGAGCGTGTCCAGAGAGGGGCAACAATGCTGGGGAAGGGTCCGGAGTAAAAGTCTGATGAGGAGCAGCTGAGGGGGCTCATCCTGGAGAAAAGGAGGCTCAGGGGGGACCTTATTGCTCTTTACAACTCCTTGAGAGGAGGGTGGAGCCAGGTGGGAGTCAGTCTCTTCTCCCAGATAACAAACAACATAACAAGAGGAAACGGCCTCAAGTTGTGCCAGGGGAGGTTTTAATAGGAAGAATTTATTCATGGAAAGGGTTGTCAAGCATTGCAACAGCTTGTCAACCATGGAGTCACCATCCCTAAAAGTGTTCAGGAAACATGTGGATGTGGCACCTGGGGACATGGTTTTGTGATGAACATGGCAGTGCTGGATTAATGGTTGAACTCTTTTAGAAGTCTTAGTCTTTCCCAACTTTAACCATTCCACGATTCTATGAATGAACAACTCACTGAATAAGAAATGAAAATTCTTGCCTTATTTAGCAAAACAAAGCAAAGCCTGAGAGGAGATGGGACAATCATCAGTAGTTTACCAGAACTGTTCAGAATCAGGACAAAGGACACTGTGTAGAGTAGAAACTAGAAAACTGTTGGCATAAAACAAGTGGAAACAGTTGGCATAAACAGGTTCAGGCTAGAAGTTAGAGAAAGTTTTAAACATCAGAGTAATGATCCAGAAAGAACCTTCCATTGCAGCAGCAGCAGCAAATGATTTTTTTTTTTTAAGATGGAATTTAGTTAGTTCATGTGAGGGACTATGACAAAGTATCGACACAACGAGCATTGTAAAACATGACTGCCAAAATTAGCAAGTGAATTGGGTTCTGACACAGCAAGTTCCTGTGATTTATTTCCAAACATTTCTTTCATGAATAGCTCCACTGGTATTGTGTTCATTCAGGACAAAAGCCAAGGCCTAATTCAAATCAATGGAAGCCTTTCCACAGACATCAGCGAGCTTTGGATTAGAGCCCTAGAATTCACAACCCAAATTACATTTTATTATTCAGTGTGTTTGCACTCATTATCACCCTTGTTACACATTTGATTTAGGAGATGGCTGTGATTTAAAACTTTAGTCTAATGTTTTTCCTAGAGTTTTGCAAGCAAACAAAGGAAGCACTTTCCCTATTTTGATTTTTTCCTGTTCATTTATTAAAATATACTCCAAGGAACTAACTACAATAGGGAAAGAGACATAATTTACAATTATGAAATATGTTTTTCCTGAAATTAGTTCTGCACTGGATATAATTATTCCTGTAAGACTCATCTCTCAGAGTTGAATATTTC
>NW_020955383.1:639029-642480 GCF_003031625.1 Empidonax traillii
AGGAAGCACTTTCCCTATTTTGATTTTTTCCTGTTCATTTATTAAAATATACTCCAAGGAACTAACTACAATAGGGAAAGAGACATAATTTACAATTATGAAATATGTTTTTCCTGAAATTAGTTCTGCACTGGATATAATTATTCCTGTAAGACTCATCTCTCAGAGTTGAATATTTCTGTTTTCACATAGCCATGCTGGTTGCAATACCGCAGAGTTCTTGTGCAGCACAAGAAGAAAGATGGAATTAGATGGAACATGTGGAGGCCAAGCACTGAAGAGTCTTGTAACAAACACAATCTATTGATAGATTCGTTCCCTGTTTATGGCAAAGAGGATGGGCACACTGGTTACTTCTAGGGGAATAAAGGAGTCACTGAAGTAACACATATTTAAAAAAAAGAAAAAACCAACCAACCAACCAACCAAACAAACAAAAAACCAACCAACCAACCAACCAAACAAACAAAAAAAAAAAAAAGGAAGCCTAGAATATATCTCCTGGAAGCTGTCACAGGAGGTAAAGGTAGATGATCCCCATCCCTGGAAGTGTTCAACAACAGGATTGCTCAGGGCTCTGAGCAAACTGGTCTAATGGACGGTGTCCCTGCCCATGACGGGGGATTGGGATGAGATGATCTTTAAGGTCTCATCCAACTCAAATCATTCAATGATTCTATCATCTTGCCTTGGGAAACAGAAACTAAGGCATGATGTGTTTCCTGATACATCCAAGTACAAGGAAATCAGTAAATTCTGTCAGGGAAAAGGGATTATCTGAATTAAAGTAACCAACAGCCCTGCCATGAAACAAAGACTGCCAGCTAAAAGATTTAGGCTTAAATTAAGAAGGTTATTTAACATTAGACCCCTAACATTTCAAAATGCCATTGGCCCAGAAGTAGAAAAAAGACTAATTACAGTTATGAAAAGGATAGGAAGGAAAGATTAGAGGAGAGCAGTGTGCACTTCTGTGGTGAATGGAGAAGAGAGACAAGAGGAAAAGAAAAAGGGACTCTGATTTGTCTAATCAGAACTTTAAAGACCAGGGTTCATCTCAAGCGCTTGTAACAATTATTTCATGAGCCACACAAAACAAGAAGCAGCTCGATACAACTCATAAGTGAAAATGCCTTAAATGGCAGGAACTCCCAGAAGTCACCAGTGTAAAGAACAGCTTCATCAATGATCAAATTCTCTGTTTCTAAAAAAGAAGAAACTTATTGGGAAATTCTGGAAGAGCATATGAAAAATCTCTATTGATTCTCAGTTAAAATGCCAGGAGTGCTGTAAATAGAGAAAATATTTTAAACTGATGATGATGATGAGTAAAGAGTTTCTATGGGCATGTCCTATTGCCTTTAAGAAATGGCAGGAGAATAAAATACAAATTTACCATTCAGAGATCCTCTTAAGGCACAGGTCTCCAGGTCATAACTTTTCATTTTACCTTTCACTAGAGGTTGCCGTAGCTGAAAGTGTGGGATCTTCCTACTTCCCAACTTACAACTGGGAGAGGGTATTACTTGAATAAAATACTTAGACTGCATACTAGTGTCTGATTGTTGGTTTGCAGGAAGTTTCTTCTATTACCAAAGGAAATCTCTCATACAATCCCATAGCTGGAAACAGCAACAGAAAAATATGTCCTTCCACCTGTCATTTGCCAGGATACATTTCAGGATGGCAACATTTCTGGATGTGAGACATTTTGAAAGGGGGGAAAACCAGGGTATTTTGTCAGGTAGCCAGAACTGCAAAGTATTCTGCAATGACCACTGTACTATCTAAAAGTGTGTTTCTCACTTTGGAACTCAGTGAAAAGCTCTGCTTATCTCTACCTGAAGTTAGAGGAGAGCATTACGATAGGACTAAAAATAACTTGAGTTTATTTTACATTAAACATGGCAATAATTAGCACCTTCCAAAATTGAACAATTGTCTCATGATATGAACAAACCAACCCAGGTTTGCTGCCCTGGTCTGTTCAGTTTGTTGTTCTCTGCTTTCTCTTGTTTTCAAGGGATGAAGGTCAGGTAAATTGTGAGCCAAAACCAAAATAAAACAATAAAGCCAAAATAAATTTCAAGGTTGGACTTCAAGAGGGGCGAGTTAAAAAATTTATTAGAACTTGCCCTTTTTGGTTAAATCAAGGCCAGTCTGCTTGCACTATTGCAATCCTGATAAGGGGGATCCTAACACCTTCAAGCTTTACTATGTAAGGGATGCACAGTTTGTATTCCAGATGTGGTGCTAAATGACTTTGTTGCTCTGCACTTCGCAGGGAATCAACCCTAAAGAGACCCACCCTGGCCACAAAACATGTCAGCACACAGCCCTGGTCCATGGCTCACACATCCTGCCGTGTTACCCTCACACACTGGGGCTGTTTGGAGGCATCTGTGGAGAACTTTTAGACCCTGAGGGAAGCGTTGAGGGCTTTGCCTTCACGTTGTGCCAAAATCATTCTGACAGCAGAAATATTTGATATAATGCTTACTGCTTACAGATTCGGTGTCTTGTTCCAGAGACAGACTTTGAGGAAAGCGTAACAGACGTCACACAGTGTTGTGAAGACATTTGTAATTTGCTGTCCCTCAAAAAGTTGTGATGGCAGAAGTAGGTCAGAAACTGGAAGTTCTCTAGTCCCACCTCACACTGGGACTAAAGCAGCAAGAGCCATCCCTCACTACCAGCCCTCCTGCATTACATGCCCACCAAGGCATGACAGCACTGCAATGGCGCTGCAAACCTCCTGGTGAACAAAACAACGCAGATTTCCCTCTTGAAAAATCAGCTGAACCAAATACATTTATGTTCAGCTTCCAAGTCATCAGCACGACAAAAGGTACAGAGATGATATCTGCCCCAAAGCTTAATGGAAATGGCATCCACATTTCCGAAGAGGCTGACAAATGTCAGGGGCACAGAATTTTGCTGCGTTGCCTTTTCTGTTTTTAACCAGCTCACATCCCTGTTTACCTCAATGTGACGCACATTCCTCCTGCTTAGCTCCACTGATCTGGAAACCAAAGGCTCCTTCAAGATGAAATAAATTGTTCCTGTGGCAATGCCAAGGGGGTGATTTAATATAGTTTGGAGACTTCTCAATTCAATTTCACACCCAACGATTGAGCTAAAAGAAAAACCCACACTTTACATTTCTTCTTTATAGGAGCACTGTTATTTTACTGTATCACCACCCTGAGCTTTTCTGAGCACACTATATCTGAAATACTCCACTTCCAGATGCTGTATGAGCTCCCTGAAGCACTGGAAGTGCTCTTTCAAACAGGCTAGCCAAGTGCACATTCTATGACCAGGTCCATTAGTTTTGCCCCTGGTGCCAGGGAGTGTTCTGTAGAGACATCACTCTTTGTTCCCTGAGAAGCTACTTTTGATTCCTGGCTACCATTTTGTGCAACATCACTCAGTAACTGTCTTCTTTTTT
>NW_020955383.1:643139-644240 GCF_003031625.1 Empidonax traillii
GGGGGATTTAATGCGATTTGTTTTCCAAGTAGCAGCCTTACATTTTGGCTTGAGAATGATAAAAAATAATGATAATAACAAAGATATGAAGACAATATTGAGACTGTCCTGGGGATGGGGAGGGGGGGGGGAAGCCTATTTTTGTTTGCTTTAAGATTTCAAACAATAACTGAGTAGATAATGTATGTAATGATCTCCAAGGAGCTCATCTGCACTGGATTTACAAATGTACATAGCACAATACTCACTATCGATTTTGCCCTGTTGCTGCAAACATTTAAGCCCAACAATTAATTGGTAGCAAAAGGATAAAATTACTGTGTATATGTTTCTAAAGTTCTTATTATCTTAATGTAGCAAACAAAATAAGGAAATAAAACAACTTTAATTAAGTTTTTACCAAAAGCTGCTACGTTTATATCAGTAAGGGTGTTCCAGGAGCAGATCAAAGCAAAACAGTTGGTGCTGAGGACTTTCTGATCAGGTGCCATGGACTGAATGCCCATTAGCTGTTGGAGCATATCACTATATTAATTTCATCTGAAAGGCATCCAGTTCATGAACTGCTCTGCCATGTGAACGAAAAGCATGGTTAATGAAGAGCAACAGGAAAGTTTCCTGATGAGAATCCTCAGCTCAGACTCAAAATGCTAATGGAGATGCAAGCTGGTGTCTCTCATGAAAATAGTTGGCTGGCACTCATGGAAAAGCAAAAAAAAAAAGTGAACCACTGCAACCAAACTGAAGTGCTAGGGACAGTAATGAATAAGGGACTGGTGGTCAAACTTGTGCAGGAAACTAGGATTGAAGTTATTCACTAGGAAAAACTATGTGAAAATTACTCATGTTCAAAGAATCATAGAACAGTTTGGGTTGGAAGGGATCTTAAAGACATCTCATTCCAATCCCCTGCCATGGACAGGGACACCTTCCACTGTCCCAGGTTGCTCCAAGCCCTGTCCAACCTGGCCTGGAACACTTCCAGGGATGGGGCAGCCACAACTTCCCTGGGCAACCTGTGCCAGGGCCTCACCATCGTCAGAGTAAAGAACTTCTTCCTCATATTAACTGTGTAAACTTTGGGGCCATAAAAAAAGCTAT
>NW_020955383.1:644671-703079 GCF_003031625.1 Empidonax traillii
GGACACCTTCCACTGTCCCAGGTTGCTCCAAGCCCTGTCCAACCTGGCCTGGAACACTTCCAGGGATGGGGCAGCCACAACTTCCCTGGGCAACCTGTGCCAGGGCCTCACCATCGTCAGAGTAAAGAACTTCTTCCTCATATTAACTGTGTAAACTTTGGGGCCATAAAAAAAGCTATATAAATATCCATCTTCTTATGACACTACTCTTCACTATTTTCCTGAGCTGTTGAAGTGTCAGGGGACACCTCTGTTGTTGTCAATGATGCAGTATTAGGATGTCAGCGTACAAAATGCTAAATGCAAGAATGAAATATCACAAAGGGAACACTAAGAGCTGAGAAACTGTGTTTTATTTATACTCTTGGAGATGCAATGTTGTAAAACAACCATAAAATGCATACTATTCATTCCCTGACTCTGTCAACCCAGTTAAACTAAAAAATATACAAGAAGAAGCCATGGGACAGTTTAAACAAATAAAATGCTTGCCTTGCCCATTCCTGATTTACTATTTTGCCTACAATGATCAACATTTATAGCATTTCAGCTGTTTCTCATCAGTCATGGGGAATGCTTTTTCCCTTCCCTCTCCCCAACACCACAAACTGCACGAACATGACTAAAAATACAGGCTTGTCTGGATTTGGAAAGGACACTGACAATTTTGAAAGTGACTACGAATAAAAAAAAGCAAGTAGGAGAGTGGAATACACTCTAATCTCATGCTGTTCCACAAATGTTATTTAACCATGGAAAAAAGGTACAAGGGAAGCTACCGACCCACCCATACACATCCTCTCATCATCCTCTCTTGCCTTCCTCCCTGCCACTGCAGCCCACAGTCAGTGGGCACAACCAGCAGTGCCGCGGCCACGCTCTGGTTGTACTGTTCGACTGTTTCTTACTCTTGCCAATCTGTCTCGACCATCTGTCATTTGCTGTCTTACACTTCATTTGCAAATTACTCAAGCGGGTCTGTTGTCTGTACATCTGAAGAGCTCCGAGGAGTTACAGCCTGAGATTGGATGAAGCCTCTTTGTACAGTGAAGATGCACCAAGGGCTGCCTCCAGTTGAGCCTGTAGCAACCCTACCTGAACTTTGTGTAAATAGCATTTCGGGCTTAATGGCTTACATAAAAGTATCAGAAATAAACATGTAAGGAGGAGGTAAAAGGAATACTAGGAAAAAAAATCGTCATTAAGCTGGAAAAGAGGAAAAAAAACGAGAGAAACGTTCTGTTTACAAATGTGACAAACAGAGGGATATCGACATCACGTTGACAAATATCATGCTTGACATGAACCATCAATGTTCACTTGCAGCCCATAAAGGCAACTGTGTCCTGGGATGCACCAAGAGCAGTGAGAGCAGCAGGGTGAGGGAGTGGATTCTGCCCCTCTGCTCTGCTCTAGTGAGATCCCACCTGGAGTGCTGCCTCCTGCTCTGAGGCCCTCAATGTAAAAAGGACATGGACCTGTTAGAGCAGGTCCAGAGGTGGCCAGGAAGGTGATCAGAGAGATGGAGCCCCTCTCTTTCTGTAGCTTGTCAGTGAAAATCCATATTCATCATCAACAGTCTGTTCCTCCTAAATTCAAATGTCAGAACTTCCACAGAGTAAAATGATTATATTTATACATTGCACTGAAAGAGTTATGAAAGACTTCAAGCTTCTCATTCTCCCACATTCACTGATTTGGTGCCCTCAGAGGAGGCTCAGATGAGCTATAATCCGCTGGGTATAATTCCTCTTAATGTTGTTATCACTCTGAAAAGTTAAACTGTGAATTTGATTTTGCAGATCATGCCAGAAAATGGATGGAAAGTATCTGCATAAACAGAGATGAGACAGTCTTCCCTCCATGCTTTTTCTATATTGTCACTGGAACCCCCAGCTCAGCACTGTCCTACAAAAAACTGACAATGCTTTCCAGTTTGAACAAACTTTGGTGGAAAAAAAAAAAAAGTGCTGAAAATACTTTTACACTCGGAGAGGCTGTTTTCTCCCCCGTCAGAGGTCACAGTCTTTAGAGGACACCAGGATCCCAAATTGTACAGATTGCTGAAATACCAAAAGAAATGCTATGCAATGGTTTACCTGCCTAATGAAAAAAGATTTCAACGGTGTATTTTCATTTCCAATACATACCAAAATGATTAATTAGCATTTATAGTGAAATTTATTTCATTTATCAATGAATTTAGCACACTGCAGAAAACTGGGCTTGTGTAGGCCAGAAGAGAAGGTGTGGACTTGGTAAGCAGCTTCCCAGCACCCAGAAAGGGGTTGATGGGATGACAGACCCAGGCTCTGTATCAGGTACAGAAGGGCAGAAAAAGAGGCAATGGTTTCCATCTGCCTCAACAGCCACCAGTACCATCCACTTCCAGACAGGACAAGGGAATTTCAGTCCTACAGTGATATAATTGTTTTATTAGGCAGATGGAAGAAACCCCAGGCTGAAAAAGCAAATATTCCTGACCGAACTGCTCCCATGTCATTTTTCAACCAACTGGATAATTTCCAGTTGGCACAGATTTCGTTTAGAAACAAGAATTGGAAAGTAGACTAATCCTATCTTAGAGCTAAAACTAGAACTGCTCTTCATCAAAATCATTTTCATTTCCTGATGTGAAAAATGTATCAGTAACAGCATGATATTAAAAAGATACTGGACTGGCATTATGAAACTGAAGCTGCTCTCCACAGATTCATAGCAGTCAGTAAGAAGGCACAAGTCCTGTGACTGGCAAGCAGAGTGGTACCAAACAAAAATTTTCTTCTTTTTATGAACAAGTTTTTTTTTAAAATACGTAGGACACATAAAAATTATTAGTATCCCACAGAGTTTCTTGCTCTGTGGCACTGTTTCACACTGCCTGTGTGTGACAGAAAGGTGTCTCATGAATGCCCTTGTGCCAGTCTGTACTGCTGGAGACAGACATACAGAATCAGAGAATATCCTGAACTGGAAGGGACCTGCAAGGATCATCAAAGGCCAACTCTTGGCCCTGCACAGGACTCCCCAAGAGTCACCCCATGTGCCTGAGAGCATTGTCCAAACACTTCCTGGGCTTTGTCAGGCTTGGGGCTGTGACCACTGCCCTGGGGAGCCTGTTCTAGTTCCCAACCACTCTCTGGGGGAAAAGCCTTTTCCTAATACCCAACCTAAACCTCCCCTGACACAGTGTAGACTCCAAGAGTCTGACTTTGAGGTCAGCGAGATTTTCAAAGCACTAAAGTTTGGTGCAAATAGATTCTAAATGACAGGAGAAGAAGTGGGACTGCCCATTTTGGGGGAACTAGTCAGTCAAAATAATGGGAAGCAATTTTAACACCCTTCTCGCTGCTGCGGTTTCATCTTCAAGTGCCAGAGGGTCTTCCAGACCAGTCAGCCTGATGCATGGACTGTACCTGCATCCAGCTGCACATCACTGCACAGCAGAAGCAGCATCAGTTGTAGCCTTAAGAACAGAATTTACACTTTTTAATTTCAATTTCAATTGAAAACTGTGCACTTAATCAGTATGGGATACTAGCATTTAATTAAGAAGGACAAATTATCAACCAAAAGTGAACAAGTTCATCCCACAAGTCCCTCAGCAGAGTCCAGAATCTCTTTAAGGGACACTCAAGTCAGAAACACAACAGAACTGGACTTTCTAAATATAAACCTCAAATTTTACGTTAAACATTTAGGGGAGAATAAATCAACAAGGGTACCTTCCTATAGGCGAGTGGTCTCAAAAGAGAGAGAGCAGGTTTGGACTGGACATAAGGAAGAAATTCTTTGCTGTGAGGGTGGTGAGTCCCTGGCACAGTTTCCCCAGAGAAGCTGTGGCTGCCCCATCCCTGGAAGTGTTCAAGGCCAGGCTGGATGGGGCTTTGAGCAACCTGGCTTAGTGGAAGGTGTCCCTGCACATGGCAAGGGGTTGGAATGAGATGATATCTGAAGGTCACTTTGAACCCAAACCATCCAGTGATTCTACATTGGTTTTGATTACAGAAGTATGATACTGCTGATTATAACTTTTGCAGTTGACTAGAACTTAAGAGATTTGCATCACACAACTGTTTACACATGGACTTCTTTATAGAGCTGTGACCTCGATTTCTTTCCAGGTGTTCTTCTTTGCGCTAAATTTCATCCTGTTGCTTAATTAAAGGTTGTTCAGAATTCTGACCCTGCCCCACCAGATCACTGTCATCCACATGTTTTTAAGGTTTTTCTCTGTTGACTAATCTCTTTAATCTCAGCCTGGTGCCAGGAAGAAACTTGTGAGCTTACCTACCTAAATGTCTTCACCATTTGAGAACAAATTGGTTCTAGTTTAGACATCTTGTAGACAACTATGCACCCACCTTACGGAAATTATATTTAGAATGTAGATTACTTACGGAAATCACTTGAACAGTGTGAAAGTTTCAGTCAAAATATCTACATTCCACATCTCTTTTATCCCACTTACCCTGCTGCCCTGCCAAACAAGGAAGGCATATTGGTTTCACATGATTTGGTCTAGACAATCCAGGCCTAATTACTTCCAAAGTACTTACAAAGTTATTTCCAAAATTCAAGTCAGATAAAAATAACCTGCAATTATCCAGGCCTTTCTCCCCCTCATCCTTTTAAACACAAATGCTATTTCTTTCCTTCCATCTCCCATCCTCAGCAGTCTCTCTGTAACATATGAATTCTCAAAGATAATTTCATATAGTAAAAAATTATTTCAGCTACATCCTTAAGCATTCTTAGGTAGATTTTAGCTCATCCTGTACACTTAAATAAATGTCTTAGTGACATATTTTTAGCAGTTTTTCTCTGCTCTGGACACTACTAGAGTTGGGGTTTTTTTCTGTTAATTTAGCTGATTATCTTTCAAGCCCTTTATATAACACACATGGAAACAGTCACACCACCACTCTCCCCACATTATATATCTTGTTGTTAATGGATTTGCGCATTGTTTTTCCTCTTAATTTTTATACATCACAAGACTTTCCTTGTTCTTATTTGGAACCTCTGCTAATTGAAATTTATTTTGTGATTTTGCACACTTGATTTATATATCTATATATATATACACATGAATCCTTAAACTGCTGTAAAGCAAAAGGGGTATCTGATCTAGCTCTAATAGTCTCTTAATGTACAACCCATCTGTCCTTTGCATCAGGATAGATAATCTCCATTATGCATTCAAAAGTGCCTCCTTAGCTGCTAATTCTCATGTACTTCTTGGTCTCCCAGATAATCTTCTTAGGAGACACTATTTACCAGCTCCAGAAGGTTGCTCAAAATGTCTTTTCAAAAAAAGTTTTCCTTGTTCATCTGATCTCAGACTTTATTTCAAAAGCTTTCTTCAAAATAATTTTCCCCAGCAGGACTTGCTACTAATAATTTCTTCTTTAACTGATAAAATCAAAATAGAAAATCAAATAAAATTACCTACCTCCATTTGCCAAAAAATACACCCAGAACTTTTTCATTATTTGATATATCACATCTTAGTGTATCACTTACTTTGAACAGTTTAGACATTATTATTTGTTTTTAGTATCATCTACCACACTGAACAAGGGAAAACACACAGTCCCTTCTTGCATTCCAGAAGGACGAAGCAGAAAGAAAGACAGAGAAGGCAGGAATAAGATATATTAAAAAAATACCTTTGAATTTTTTTTTGTGAGCTTTACAAAATATTTTGTGTCCCATGCATGTACATGTAGCTTAGTCTATCCATATTCAATCATTTGATTCCTTGTGAGACATTTAACAGCAAAAAATTTTGTGGAGGATGTTGAAAGGAGAGCGGCAGCAGCCCAGAGTTAACAGTTCTCAAAGGGATTTTGTTACCTGGAGGTGGAAGATGCTGTCAGGAAAGTAGAAAGCTGTCAAGATTAATTTAACTAAGGTTTTAATGATGCTAACACCTGCCTGGTGAGAGCTTTGTCACGAAGTCTTCCTTTTTTAGACTATCAATGGGTTTTTCTGGCATCTTGTGTCATCTTCTGCCCTTAAATAATTCCACTACAGCATGAGAAGTCAGTCATCTGTTCCCACCTTGGTCTTCCATTGATTATTCTTGTTTTCATCAACTCTCCCTCCATCCTCACTTCCCTGACATTGTCATCCTCTCAGTCAGAAGTCCTGCCACAACCTGCCTTCCCCTCCCCAGCCTCCACAAGGGTTTTCTCCACTCTTGGTCTTTCACCACAGAGGCCCTTCTTCACAGTAACTTCCATCCTCTGAAACCCCATGCTCCCCTTCCTCATTTCAGCCACATTTTGCTTAAACAACTTCTTTCCTTCTCCCTCAGGTTAAAACCACAGCTTGGAGGACTTCTACCTCTGACCTGGCCCTTAAAGATATTTGCTTTTCTTAAATAAGAAGAACAGAGAAGCAGTGGTTAAAACAATTTCCCAGTATAGGTCTAATTATTTAGATAATGAAAAACCTTTTATTCTTAGTGGTTTAGTTATTGTTTTTCTCTAAGAAACATGGAAAAATGGCCAAAATTGAATGAACTTTACCAACGGGCAAGAGAATATACAGCAAAGGATGATGAAACTTGGGGTTGGTAAAGTTTGAATAAGATTTGTACAGCTAATAAAACAATAATCTTCTTATCTCCTCCATAAATGGAATTTCTTTTACTGAGAGGATTAGCAGAGGTTTTTTTACCATAACTTGTTCATCTGCCTCACACCAGCACATCTGACTTACATGAATAAAAGAACAAGTCAGATTTCTGCAAGGTTACCCCTTCTCTGGCCAAGTCATGGGTATAACACAGCAGAGGTCATGCTGCATGATTCAGCTGTATGAATGCCTCCACCTTTTTATGGCCAGAATATTACTCACTACAGGAGAGATTCTTCTGCGAGTGACAAACTGAGCTGCAGAAATTCCCCTGTACAGCTGCCTGTTGCTACTGCTCTGAGCACAACAGGCTCATTGGGTTTCTCAGCTCAGTGACTACTATTTCAACAGATGGGAGTATCTGGTGCTGCAAAACTGGAGGCTCTTCCATGCTGCAGTACATTGCTCCTGCTAAATGTGAAGCCATCCTGCAAGACAAAGTCAGTCTCTAATGCAGATTATGAAAAGCAGCAAGTTTGGGCTAGTTAAAAAAAACGAACAAATAAAAACAACAACAAAAAAATAAACCAACCAAAGCCATCTATTAAGTAAGCAAAGATCCTTGCTCTTTGGAAAACATCTACTGCTCAATAACATTTGAGACTGAACATCTACAGAATCTGATTGTTAAAACCAAGGGCTACTAATTACACCAGCTCTGATTCATTCCAATCCAGTTTCCTAATCAGAAAACTTACTTCCTGGTTCCTTAATTCTCCATCTGCAAATGAGAATACTTGGAAACTTTTTATCTGTAACACCACTTTGAGGTTTTGCAGCAACTCCAGGTGTACAGAGCAGACACGCTGCCATGGAGATGCTGCTGCAGCACCCAGCCCATCCAGCTGGGTTTCCATTCTGCAAGGACAATGGGGCTGTTTACTCCACCAGAGCTGCTACAACCAGAGGCTTCTCCTTGATTCAGCAACAACAGAAATCCCACGTGGGGACAGTTAAACACATCACGAGAACACTGACATTACGAGAAGGTAGTCTGTGCTTTCAGGAATTGATAGGAGCAAAGCAAAAATCAACCTGAATTCGAGATGGAAAACAGATTGGAGGCAAACTCAGTGGCTGCACATGCATTTTAGAAGCAATGGCAATGAGGAAAAAAAAAGGGAGAAGTTTACTATTTGGCAAATCTGCCAGCAACTGAGCACTGACTGGAAGCTTTGCTTGGCCAGTTTCTGGACCTTGGCAGCCTGTGTGTTAGCCAAGTGTTTGATAAACTGTGGTCGTCGTCTTCTTTAGCATCTCTTTGCCAAGGAAGAATTCTCTGCTCAACACCAGACTGTCACGGTTGTCTGCACGCCAGCACATGATTAGATAACATCTTCCAAAGCAAACAGGCTGTTCAGCACATGAACAATCAGATTATTTAAGGCTTTTGGTGGAATCACCCCTAGAAAATATTAAAGGAAGAAGAACTGTCCAACCATAACATATGTACATTGGTCTGCGAGGAAAAAAAAAAGAAAAAAAAAACAGAAAAAAAAAAAGAAAGAAAAAAAAAGATACATACAAGGTTGGTGCAGACCTCTGCCTCAAAACCTGCAACTTCACTCAGTATCAAAGCTTAGTCATGCTAAGCAGCAGCAAACAGCACCAGTAAAATCTGAGACAAAAGAGTGCACATATAAAGCACCTTCAGAGGAGAATGAGACTTGATCACTGTAGACCTGAAAACGTCCTAGATTTTATTTTTCTTTTTGAGAAAAACAAAGAAATTTGGGTACTTCACCTCTCTAGGTTCTTCTGGGAATTCTAACCACAGTAATTATTTAATGACAAATCAGTATCACACTTTTATCTGTATTACAAGTACCTCAATCTTTAGCTGTACTGATTAATTCTTCAGATCTGCTGAAGAAAATCATCATCTCTTCCTTGCTCCTCACACAGGCTAGGCTATTTATCAGCATAATTACAAGGTCCATCTTAACCTTATTACCTGTCTTGGATTAATGCTTCACCTTCCACCAATGTATTCTAGCTGTTGTTTATTTTCATTTGAGAAATTGCTCATTGTCTAGTTATCCTTGCGAAGGGGAAATATCTTCATGTGACTTCCAACAGGAAGGAGGATCAGAGAAAATACAAAACTGCTGTTCACTGTTAGCATTAAAAGGGTCAAGGAGGAGAAACAGAAAGCTTGTCCATATTCACAGCTGCATAAGAACCTGCAGCTGCCACTGATCTCTGGTGAAACAGCAGCATTCCCCTCTTCTGAGTCAAGGGAAAAGCAAATACAAGTAACTGAAGGTAAGCCTAAAGGGCACACATCATGACCCTTAGACACCTTACCACTGTTTCACTTCTTTGGAAACTTCTTAAAGAGTTTAGCTGCCTTCACAAGAGCCTGTTAGAAGGACAAAGGCAAAGCCTAACCCATGTCTGTAACACAGGTTATGAGCAGCACCTCAGTGAGCCCCAGGTTTGCTGGCTCAGAGTCTCTCAGTGCTGACACTGAGGCCCACAGCAGGGTCACTGCGCTGGAAACAGCACTGTGGCATCTGGGAAGCTCCTCTTTATTGGTTACTCTAGATGAGGACAGACAGTAAGCAGAAATCAAAAGACATGTATGTCTTTTTTCTCCAGCAGAACTATTGGATCCTGCAGATTTCACAGACACAATCTTATTTGCAAATAGAAGTAACTACCAACCACAGAAAATGCCAAAAGAAGTTATAAAGCAGACCTTTCAAGCCATCAGGGTATTTTTGGTAGTCATGCTGCTGTTTGGTTCCCTCCTTAGAGTCTGTCTGTGAAGTCTTATGACTGTGCAACAGTCTCTTCCCACAAACCAAGCTCACATGGCTAAGGAGAAGAATTTAAACAACGAAACCCAGAAAATCTCCCAGCAAGTCATGCTTTCTGCCACTGGACAGCTGGCAGCATCTAGAGGGGCA
Source organism: Empidonax traillii (assembly GCF_003031625.1). Classification (NCBI taxonomy): domain Eukaryota; kingdom Metazoa; phylum Chordata; class Aves; order Passeriformes; family Tyrannidae; genus Empidonax; species Empidonax traillii. Next base: position 654,229 of record NW_020955383.1, read on the forward strand.
GCTACACTCCTTTTTCTACAGCTTTCTTCACTTGACTCTAATCTTAGACCACTTAAACTTTAAACCTCAGAACATCTTTGTAAATGAGCCACTTGTACAAGCGCAGAGTTGAAGTGGAGAGCAAAAACCACAAGCATCTGGTGTGCTTTTGCCCTCCAGACCTCAGAAGTTTAGTCTGCTAAACCTCTCAAAGGCAACTGCAGGGCAGTGACTGACCTCCAGCCCATCCATCCCAAACAATTCCTATTAGCAGGGTGTTCGCTGGAGCGTTGGAACTGAGTAATCAGTTTACAGATTGACAGAGATCCTGCTCCAATGAGATTTAATCCTCCAAAGCAATATGGTCAAAACAGTGAAATTATTTCTACTGTTTCCCTTTGCTGCCTGGCTCATGTCCACATTGTTTTTTCCTGCATTAAGATAATGGCCCTATCAACATGACTTTACATTACTGTCTTCAGATACAAATGTGATCCAGATGGATCATTAGTATTTCTTCTCAGTTCATTAGTGACATGTTGTCCCACTCCTACCTTGCTTTTAGGAGAATGGTGCATATGAGCATAACTGAAGAGAGAATCAATCATATAAGAACATGTTGCTTAGAGTAAGAAGCAGGAGTTTAAATTCTCTGCCACTGTTTCAGTGATGTCTGGAATTCTCTATTACAAATAAACACGATATTCATTAACTAATTGCTTATGTAACAAAGATCATTACATAAAATTATCATCTAGGGGCAGTGAAAGAAGAATTTTAATTATCCAGGTGAACTTCAAAGCAGAACTGCACTTTGTGACTTCTGTGGTTGCCTTCTCAACTTCACCAGCTCCTGACCAACCGGCACTGTACAGTCTGTTGACTGTACATGTTGATTAGCATGACCCAATTTTTGGATTAGAAAAGACAATTCAAAGCAGCAGCTGATCAAAGCTGAGAGGCTGGTTGGACGGGTTCATGGATGGCAAACCAACAGTGCCAGTGCTGTGAGCCAGCTGCCATTTCCAGGGCAGCCATACAAACCTCTGTTTGTTGAAAGGATGAGACCCTCCAAATGCTGCAAACTAAAAGGCTTTGCCTTCAGTACTAAGCAATTACTCCCCTGTTCCAGAGGCCAAATGGAAAAAAGGCTGTTTCCAAGCCTGACTGCCAGATGCTAAGAGTACCATGCCTACAACAAGGTTGCTTCCATGGGTGGAAATGCAGCAATAAGCTGGAGAGCTCCAAGCCCTGTGCCCAGTGTCAGCTCTGTGTAAGAATTGCCCAGCACTGAAGGGCCAGTGCTCTTCCAGAGAACTGGCAACTTCAAGGAGTCCCCACTGCCACCTGCAGCAAGAGCTGCAGCTCCAGAGCCTGAACACACTGATCTCTGCCACTGCAGGCTTGGCACCCCCTTCCATCCCCCAGGAGCAGCCAAATCCCATACCACAAGTGGCAAAGGGATGGCTCCCTGCGGCAAACATCCCTCTCCCAAGCCTCACAGGAGAATCATGGCTCCCTCCAATCAGCATCCTTCTTCCAAGCCTCATGGGAGAACAGTGTCTCACTGCAGACAGCATCCATCTCCCAAGCCTCACGTCAGTTCTGAACCTAAACTGAAATAAAGTGAGATATGCTTACAGCATAACCCTAAAAACAGTCCTAGCTGACATCAGAGAACTACTTCTACAGGACTAATAGTTCACTTGAGCAAATCTCACCAAGCACCACATGTATTGTAAAATCATTAATATCTGTTCCACCGCTGAAGGAATGCTCCCTTCACACAGCCAGAAGGTTCCCTTCTAATAAACCTCCCCCTACATGAAAAGCTTTATTGGAGAAGAAAATGGAAGGGACAACAGCCTAGACTTCAGCTATCAATGCTAATTGTGCCTTCCTGCTGACCTGCACAAGGGCTGGACAAAGGGGTGGATACTCATGGGAGAAGAGGGCAGGAGCGAAGGCAGGATTTCTGTGCTTTCCTTTGCTCTTTTAACTTCAGCTTCCATCCCCATCGCTTCTCAGAAACAGCCTCTTCTCATTTTAATCCTAAAGTTTGATGTTCCCCATCCTATCAAAGCCACATAAACATTTTTATGCTGTGACCATACAGTCACAACAAAAAACTCGACCTTGAAGTGAACCCCTCTTTCAGGCACACACAAAAAAAATCCTCTTTTCTTCCCAGCAGTTCTCCTGGGAGCGATCCAAGAGCAGTAGGTCTCTCCACCTTTAAACTACCAGTAGCACTGAAACTTTCACAAAGAGGATGTCCACATTGCCAGCTGCTGTGTGGAGAGCCCAGGGATGAGCACAGAGCTGGCCAGGCTTGGGCAGCAGTTTGGTGACAACTGGGTGGAAATGAGCCTGCAGTGAGCTCTGGGTCACGAAGGACACACTGCTGGCAGCATCTAAGCCAGGCAACTTTGAAGTAGACTTAGCATTTCTGAGCTGCAGTGCAGTCTGCAGTGCAGTCCCCACAGTAAATATACCCAAAGTCTTTGCAATCAACATTTTAATTCAGACATAAGGGAAAAAAACCCACAAAACCCGGCAGTTTTAACCAGAGCAAACAAGGTACAGGAAGACCAAGTAACATGAAAGATATTGCAATTCCTGCAACTGCAGCGTCTCTGTAACCCTTTTGTTCTCTTTTATCTCATGTTCCTGGCCCACACTTTCCAGATGCTGCAGCTTAAATAAGGCTAATCAAAGTCTTGCCCAAGTCAATGGAATGCTTTCTGCTGATTTATGGAAGCCAAAATTTTGCTTTTTCAATGCTACTGAAATATGAATAAGGATACAGGAAGCTCACTACAACTTTGATTTCTTTGCATAGTCTTACACTGAAAATGCATCATATACTAAAAGACAGTTGATCCAGATACAAGTTCATATCAATGCAATTGTAAATCCTACATGTTAAAAAAATGTTCTTAAGTTAAAAAAAAAAAAAAAAGAAAAAAAAAAGAAAAGAACATTTTACTACTTCAGAATAATACAGGAAACATGTCCCAGTGCAGGCAAAACTGCTCATCTGAATCATTCCTCTGAATTACTCACTGTTTCATCTCTAAATCCGGTATGAAATTGTTAGGGAAAAGCTTCTTAAATTAAGAAGAATCTCTTGCTGCCAACACAAAAGCATTTGTACAAACTATACATGATCTCACCTGGTAACAAACTATCAAGGAAATAATAATCATCATAACCTCTTGCAAATCAAAGTAGTTTTATTTCCAGATATTTCCTCTGGCTTCACTGTTTGATTCAGAGTCAAGCAGAACAGAGATTCAAAGTTTGACCTCCAATTTGTAAATCCTTTTTACCCTGTTCCATTCTTTCAATACTAGGAACAATCAGATTAGAAACTAATTTTCTCTGTACCTTTGTCCTTTAAATAAACCGCTGAATAACACTGTATTATGCCTGTGAGCTCTTTCAGATGATCTGTGAAAAGCATACTTAAAATTCCTCTTTCAAACTTAATTTGCAGTGATTTTCTTGCAGTAACATGAGAATAAATGAAAAAGATAATTGATTTCAACAGTAAGCAATTACAGACAATGACTTTTCTACAGCAGTTGTCTAATTAAGAGACTATGAGCCCAGCATATCAAGTCTTAGATTTAAGCATTGTTTTTCAGGTACTCATATGATATGCAAGATGCACAACTTTTTGTGTTCTGTTACATTGCAGATGCACCAAAACACTTGCTACAAACTTTTAACCCTTTACAAAAATTTATACTGGCACACATGATTTGAATCTGAAGGCAAGAAAGAGCTACTGCTGAACTGCATAAAAATATCTGAAGGTTATCAACACTGATAAATAACATTTATGGCAAGACATCTAAAAAGTGACACTGGACTAAAAATAACTTGACAAAATTAACAATGAAAGATTTTTTTAATGAATATGAAACATGCATATGCACAGATGTCAGTTATACAACCCATTTCTTATATCATTAAAGAGTAAACACCAGCCTATTCTTTCAGCTTATCAAAACACAGTAAAAAGCAGGCACAATTCCTCTCCCGTATTTTTCTCCCCTAATTAACAGATTTTTTTTTAACTGCGAGTCTTTTACTACTGCAGCAGAATCTCATCTGCTTCCTTATTCTGAATTGCTACATAAAAGTGCCTATTGCTCCCAAAGGCTTTTCTAAGAAGCATCTGTAACAAAAGAACTGAAGGCTCATACCTTAACCTCTTGGTTGGCAAAAATCTCCACATCAACCCCACAGGCAACCAGAGTGGAAACATCACAGTCCATGCTACGGGCTGGCATCCCCCGCCTTTGAACACAGAGTTAGGCAAGCTCAGAGTAACAAACGGTTGGAAGGAAAAAAAAAAAAAAACCAAACAAATAAATAAATAAAAAAATCTTCAGTTCAGTACTGCAGTTGAACAGTCCAAAATTCTGTCTCAATGACTGCAAGCTTCCGGCCCGAGCTCTTTGCACTAAACTGAGTTGCTCCTTGCCTTTCCCCCGTACACCCACCAACTGAGCAGGCAGAGCATAGTAACAGCGCTATTCCATCTCTCATGGCAATGACATCACCACAAAGACTGACATAAGCTAAATCTATTTTTTCAACCCCTTTTATCTCTAGGCAGCACGGTGGATCAAATTGAACATGATTATGTGCTAAATCTGAACTCGGACTAAATCAATTCAAGCAGCGTTCACTGTCAACTGAGTCATAGCTGTTGTTTCAGCTGAGTGCTTATGTTGGCAAAAAAAAAAAAGATCGCCTGACACTGAAAGCTCCGCTCTGAGTGTAAATTAACCCAGCATTTAAAGCCACCAAGCTCAAGGTGGCATTCGTTACCTTACTATACTTTAAAATCTACAGCAGAGGACTAATGAAAAAAAAAAAAAAAACAAAACAAAACCAAATCAACAAAAACATCAGCATTCTGCTTTTAATAGTTCTAAGTCTTCTGTTTTAATAAGGCACGCTCTATAACCCCACACACGGGATTAGAGAACATCTAGTCCTATCATCAGGAGTGATCAACACACTGCAAATTTGATCCCAGCGCTTCGACATACACGTTGCACTATGACTCATCCCCAGGAAGATCAGAGGCATGGTGTGTGATTTGGAAGTCAATACCCCTTCAAAGAACAGAACATGAAAATTTCCTTGAAATTAGGGTCCTGCACTAGGCAAGCCTCTATACCATCCATCCTTGGTGTTAACCCTTCACAAATATAACTATGTTCAACTGAAAGAACCAGATATGAGTAAAGTGAAGATGCTTTACACCTGCTGACTCAGGGGTCTGCTTATTCTTTGCAAGTTTATTTTTTTAATGATAGAAATAAAATATCTACAAATTTGGGACTTCCAAAGTGATCTTTATCGCAGACTGGCACCATTAGTTCTCCTCTTATCATTTCATTCTTGTGATCCATAATTACTTGTAATTTTTGTAGGCCTAGAATTGACATTTATTGATAAATCAGATTACCAGTTACATATTAATTACCAGTTACATATTAAAATATGTAACTATTGATATGAACCTAGGAAGAGCTGATAGCTCAGTGTAAGAAAATGCTCTGTTTAACTCCACTTCATTAACAGATATAACATCTACATTTGATGTTAGGAAGAAATTCTTTACAGTGAGGGTGGTGAGATACTGGCACAGGTAGCCAAGAAAAGCTGTGGATGCCCCATCCCTGGAATTGTTCAAGGCCAGGCTGGACGAGGCTTTGAGCAACCTGTTCAAGTGGAAGGTGTTCCTGCCCATGGCAGGGGGCTGGAACATGATGGTCTTTAAGGTCCCTTCCAACCAAACCATTCTGTACCCCATTCTGTGATGCCGCATATAATTTGCTACTGACACTCAAACCAGGTTGTCTAAAACTCAGTCACATACACTGAGCCACAGTCAGTTCAGGCTGCAAGCTGCCATACCCTTGATGAAAATCAAAATGAAGACACACAGGGAAAATACATGAAGTTGTTTGCACCAAAACTGTGCATTCGGAGATCTAAAAGCAGACGCAGCTCCAGATGAGCTTCCAGCCAACCCAGCCTCTTGCCTCACTCTTCTGCCAGCACTGTAAATTTAAGTGCTGGGAATTCCAGATTAGCTGATGACAGGCCACCCTCTGACCAGTGACACACTCTTTATCCCTGCCAGCAGGCAGTGAGGTTAGATGCTGACACAGAAAAGCCAAGATCTCTAATCAGAACATTATTTTATAAGTTCTATTAAATAATTTTCCCTACTTTTTAACTTACATTTGTAGTAATCTCCTCAGCAATAATCACAAACTAAGATCCAGAACCAGGTCAGAAACATATCTCAGCACTAAAGATTTTACAAACCCAGATTATGCCGACCAACAGAAATAGTAGCAAAAGGCAGTAAATGAATCAATATTGTTTATTATTATCAATTGCTTTGTACACTGGTTACTTAATCACTGTCAAGATTTTTCATAAACCATAGGAAACCACCTCTTAGAAAGAATATGAAGTTAACATCTTCATGCATGTTTAGAGTAACTTTAGTTCATATTCAAATAAAATATATATGTGAAAACAGAGGAAAAAGCCATAAAGATGCCTGAGTGAAGGTCTACGCAGACAGCAATGGAAAAAGTCACGGCACCAGAAAACTGAGAATGTAGTGAGTAGTTATCAAAGAGCTGGAAGGAAACACTGAAAGCAAAGATGAGTCATATGCATCTGAGCCTGCTGAAAGTTTTAGCAGTGATGGACCAACAGGACAAAAACATAACAAACATCTGAAAAAGGAAGAGATCAAGAATTAGACAATGCTGGTCACTGAGGCCTATAAAGGCATCCAAAGTGAAAGCAATGGCAAGCCTGAGCATGGTTCCACATTGACGGAGAAAAAGATCTTACAATAGAGAGCTACACTGGATAGTTCCATAATAATTTCTTTCCTTTTTTCACTTTTGTGAAACTGTCACCTGTAAATTTCAATAGCCTTAATCTTTTTACAAAAACTGGTACCTGATGTGCTAACTGACCTGTTCCACTTCATGATTATTCCTGTACTTCTATTGTTCATCTCCTTTCAAAAGAGAATCATCACAATTTTTCCACTCCATATGAGTAAGGAAACCTTACTGAGATCACAATTACTTTCATTTTTTGCTGCTTCTTGCTTGTTCCAAAGCATAACCTAATTTTTCCCCTTAAAAACCACTCTAGCTCACTAGGGTATTTTAGTGAGCTCTTTACAAAGATAACCTAGTTGTTTTTGCCTCAAAAAAAACAAAGATTACCTAACAGAAGAACTCAACAAAGCTTTTGAGTACTTCAACTTACATCTTTCAATATATGTCATATTCTATTTGTTACTGCTCATTTCTCATTTGAAATCAAGTCCTATGTGTCCTATAGTCCTATGTGAAGTTTTTTTCATGGCATTGTACAACTGCTTATAGCCTCACCCTAATGTTAATAAAAAAATATTATTGGGCAATTAAAAATTGATTAATATTGACTTATTTCTACAGTTTAGGAGACTTGTTTTTCAACCAAATTTAAAGAAAAAGCATCTCAACTTCTTTAAAAAAAATTCTTAACTCTGGCTCTAGATGATCTGGCCAAATTCAGTTCACTAAACTCCCAAGAAAAAATAAAGGCATATTTCATGCATATTTTAAAGTATCAGATTTAATAAACAGAAATTGATATAGGCACACATGCACTTCATCATATTACTGATACTCTAAGTAGGTTCTGCAGATCACAAACTGCTACTAATCACAGCTTTTGCACTACAATGAGTCCAAGGAAAGCCATTCTCTTGTTGGCAGGTGCTAAGCCAGAGGATTTGTAGGTCATGTATACACCAAAAAGCTTCAGCTGAAAGCTAAACGCTAGGCAACACATCTGTAACTAATAAACACTGATCAAAACAAGCAGACTTTTTTCCCCAAGTAAAACAGTTGGTGGTGAGGACCTGACATCAACACTACACCTATGCCAGGAGGGATTCTTTCAGGCTGGTCTAGGAAGCCCTGAGGACTGGAAGCCAGCAGCAGCACAGCAGAAGCAGCCCTGGAGGCGCAGCCTTTGGTGTAGGTTCACCTGAAGGAACAACATGCAGAGCGCTCTGTGACATGAGCCAAAGCACCAGAGGTGGAACACCGTTTCCAAAGAAAACAGCTTGAACTAGAATGCAAATGTGAGTGCAAAAGGATACAACTCCACTGCCATCCCCTACCAGTTTTACAGTGGGTTTAGGCCACAATCGCTAATTCTGAGAATGGAGAGAAAGTGGAGATTTTTGAACAGTCACTCAAAAGCTCTGCAATTCATTTCAGGTTTTGTGCATAGTAACACTTGTGCAGGGAATTAAATGGGCACTGTTCACTATGTGTGATTATTTTGGCTGAGCGTGGAAACATCAGGTTTTCACAGTTACAGGTATAGGCAACAGACAGTTTCTAGAACTCGACAGGTTGGTATTGTTCCTTCACAAGCCCCAAAGTAACCCCACAGCATCACTAGAACGATGATCAATACTTGGATCAGCCTTTAAAAAGACAAAAAGCTTCCCCAGTCAGACAGGAAATAAGCCATGTTGTTCCAGACAGGGACAATCTTGTGTTCTGGATTTGTACAGAGACTGAGATAACACAGTCCTAGTCTATAACCTGGAGCTGTTTTTCTGCCGTACTTAAGGCCATGTCTCAGCTCAGTACATGTAAGCAGAACCACGGATTTAAGACTTTTCAAGCTCAACTGTCAAGTCATCAAAACAACTTTTGCAAAATACCAACCTTCTTTTTGCAAGCAAACTACTACTGATTTAGCCTTAGGGAAACTTCACTGCTCTGGACCTCACAGTAACCTCAGCCACGCTGCAACCAAAACCAGCAGCTAAATTAAGAAGCAAGCATGATTTTTTTGCTCACTGGATGAAGGTTGTGCTCATTATTACTAGTACTAGAGGGGTTATTTCTGCAGCAGCTCTGCTTGCAGGTGCAAACCACATTAAGTGAATGCACAAATCCAGAAAAATAAAAAGCAATCCCACATCAATGACCCTGTGATCCTGAATGGAGCACTGCAAGTAGATTCACATTATGGTTGATTCAAATGTTTTTAATGATGTGCATCTTTATTGATCTCATTCAGCCTGCTACACAAGTCAACAGTATTTAAACCATGCTCCTACCTGTTGCTAGGAACTTATTTTTACAAATACAATGTACAAATTTAGAAATAATCTACAAAATTTACAAATATAATTTACAATTAAAAATAATTTTAATCGAATTATAAATACTTTTAAAAGCATATAAAAATTTAGTGACATAAGAGACAGGCCTGAAAAAAAGCCCAGGAAAAAAAGCCCAGAAAAAAAATTACAGTTCTTCCAGTTTCTCTGTCTGCAGCAGAAGATAAGAAAGGCCAAACAGAAACATTCTTCAGGAGCAAAGTTAGCTCCTTCAAAGAGGTGTTTCACAAAGACTTAGAAGAAAATGGAATGCTGAAGACTGGGTAAGGTTCAGCTGAGCCATAGAAGGAAAATGAACAAGCTTTTTTTTTTTTTCTTATGACAGGGAGCATTGGCTCTTGCTACAGTAGATTACCCCCAAAAGGATGGAAGTACCAGATAAATCCAGGCAGAGGAACACACCAGCAACACAGCAGAGCAGGGGAATCTGGGCCAAGAACTGGGATCTGAGGACAGGACTTTTGCTCCTCTCTCTCTATGGTGCAACTTATGCTCTGTACATATTAAAGGTTGAAAAGTTGGCACTCGCAGGACACAGTTCAGAGAGATGAATCCAAAGTTAAGGGAGATGTGAAAGCAAGTGAGATAAAATACATTACCTGATGCTGTGAGCCAGCATCTCCACGCTACATGAATTCACTGCTACCTGGAAATTATATTCCCACTCTTAGTTCCCAAACACAATGGTCGTCAAACTGTTTGGGAATATATCTTTCAGACAGCAAATTTAACTGGTATTTGCAGTAAACAAGGAACAATGAACTAGCCAACAGCTACAAAACCACTGATTTTTCCAAGATGAGTTTGATCGCCAAACTAAAGTCTCTACAAATCCCAAACTGGCATCAATTGTGGAAAAAAAAGGGCTCTAATTCACCCCTTCTCATAACAAATAATCATTCCTATGGTTTGAAGACTTTTAAAGACACAGAATTTTTTTCCAGACTAAAAAAGAAAGCAGAAGTTTAATTAAATTTAGAATAATCCTAGGATCAATAAGTTCCTCATGCCTGCAGAGGCTTTAGAGCTTGGAAAATGCCTTGGCTGGCCTTGATTTTTGGAAAAGTAACTTCTCTGTATTGTAAGTGATTCTTTGCTTTTCTGTGGGCAACAATTTCTGTTAGTCAGACTTACAGATCTCAGAATCTGAGGGTCGAGGAAAACAAAACAAATGATTAAAATTATGAAGGATTTGTCCTTCAATAAAGAGAATATCAAGCAACTCAAGGACCAGATAAAGTGAGAATACTTCAGTGACTGCATAAACAACTGTGTCATTTAGCCAGCATCACTTTGCTGGCTCATTTAGCTACATACAAGTTTCAACTCTGAGTCAGAATTGCTCAATTATTTTATCTGTATCATTCATAGTCCTTTGCTTCCAAGTATATGTGGGGAGGTGTGAGGGGGTGGGAATCCATACGTGTGTCTTCTGTCTACTCAAAATGGTTACAAATCTGTGCCAGATCCACACACAAAAAAAGAACTGTTATGGTTACAGACTGCAAAACCCTCTCTCTTGTAAAATGAACTGCTGCAGTTCAGAAGTCAGGATGCCCTTGATTCATTTGGTGAACTGATGGCCACCTACAGAATACGCAACACACACACACGAATCCCTGATAATAGAGGAGGATCATAACCCTGCAGCGTAAGCTAAATTTAATTGCAGACTATCTGCACAGTATCACTGATAAATTGCACAGGTTTCAGTTTTAAATTAAGAGAGCTAAACATCCTGGTATACACATTGCCAGTACAAACAAAAGAACTGGGAATTAATTCCATTGCTCCAGCATGAATAGCTAGTGCAATGGGAGATGCTACAGGGTAACCAAGCCACGTGCACGGCCTTGACAAACGTGATCAAGGACTTCTGGAAGACCCTTCCCTTCTGAACCACCAGCCAGAGGGCCCCAGGAGGTTCTTCAAGATATTTAAATTAGCATTTAGTATTTGGGCAACTGTTCCACACACTCTTTGTTCAGTACATTCTATGGACTCTCAAAGAGGCATTTTGCTGACCAGGCACTTGATGTGCAGTTTAAGAAGGGCTGAATTGCTCTCTGACCTCCAAATGACAACAAGATCTCCAGCAACTACAACAGAAGCATGTAGTGCATATGGATATATGTATAAACTGGCATTTAAATTTAATTTAATTTAATTGATCCCGAACTGTATCCTACATTTGAAGTAACTGCTGTGCCTCAGTTTCTTCAACAGCTAGACAGGATTGGTGATCACAGAATCACAGAACCAGATGGATTGGAAAGGACCTCTAAGATCATCAAGTTCAACCCTTGATCCACTACCACCACAGTTACTAGACTATGGCACTAAGGGCCACATCCAGTTTCTTCTTAAATACCTCCAGGGACGGTGAATCCACCACCTCCCTGGGCAGCCCATTCCAATGCCTGATTACCCTCTCTGTAAAGAATTTCTTCCTAATATCTAACCTAAACCTCCCCTGGCAGAGCTACAGTGTTTACTAGCAGAGTGATACCTGCTAGTAAACACATCACAGCGTTATGAGCATGTGCAAAACAGATTTTCCCAGGCGAATTTTTAATCGATAGATTTTTATGCTATCTTTGATTTTGTGAAAGTGATAATGACTGAAGACTAAAAAGAGGTGAAGCGCTTACGTATGTTTACTCTTGCAGCACTGGAAAACAGAATTAAACCCAGGTCATACATGGATTCTGTAAGAGACTCACACACACACAGGATGCCAGGCCAGTGCTCCGAGCTCTGCAGGAAACTCCAGAATCTCAGGCACCTACTCAGTTGCCAGTGGGAAGATGGAGGCGCTCAGAGGTTGGCACAGAAACAAGACACTGAAGTAATGGATTCAATCTTTCACTAACTACCTCTGTGACCTTAGATGAAGAACATGCAGGAACACACATTCAGAAGGGCTCAGAGCCTTTGTGTTTTATTTGGATTTTAAGTATAAGCTGGGCAGGACAAGTACCCTCCATTCCTAGTTGTAATTTAATGGATGATGCCAGCTGGAATAGGCCTGTAATACTCCTGTCTAAAACTGTGATTTGCAGTTACCCACGAACTCTGTTAACAGTTTCAAAATGTATTTTTAAATCATTTCCATTTACCCTTACTTGTCTCAGACTAGCAAAGGTATTTAACATGCCTGTATGTTTTCCTTGTCATTTCAGACACCTCATCACAGCAAAATGCCCTTGAAAGGAGAGCCTGGAATACCAGTGCTCACTGCTGAGAGAGAGACCAACCTTATCTCTCAGCTGCAGCTCTGCACAGGACACGCAGGTGAGAGATTTAATGGCTGTGCTGAGAGAAAACAGCATTTACTGCCAAGCCAGCAAAAGCAGTCCAGTTCAAAGGGAAGAAAAAAAAAAAAAAGAAAAAAGAAAAAAGTCCACTGTCAAACAGCATGCAGTCAGACAGCAAATAATGAAGCAATGAATAATAGATTTCTTACATAATTGCTGTTTTATCCTGATCTTATAGGGTGGGTATTTATTTTGCTGCAACACTTTAAACCAGACAGTCTCGTCTCCTGTTAATCCCCTGATCCAACTGCAGACAAAAAAAAGTAAGTGTTGATACTTAAAATTTGCCATATGCAAATATTAATTCTTGTCTTCATGGCAGACGGATGACACTGGCTTCAATTTTGAGAAATTCTCTGCTACTGTTTTTTTATTTAGGTTCAAAGGACAGGTGGATATTAGATCATATGGGACCAGAAGTCAGATATAAATCTTCTCCAGGGGCTCTAAAGTAAAATGAAAAATCTGCTAAGGAAGTTTTTTGCTTCCCCTAGGGCACGATCAGAAAAAAAACAAAAGAAATCTGATTAATTATAAGATACTGCTGAACTTGTAATGTATTTATAAAGTGAATTTATCCTATTTCCTTCCTAGAGACTGATTTCATGATTTCACAAACAGAAGAAAAGACCATGATGGGCAATTGAAGAGCTTGTACCTTGTGAAGATACAAGAGATCAGATTCAGTTTCTCCTTTTGCTCTCCCTAAAACCCAGATTTATTTTCCCAACTAGAACTTAAGAAATAGTCTTCCATTGATCCATAGCAGGAAAGGACCAGAACTGAGTCCATTCCTATATTTTGCATTCTTAGTTTACTTAACATTTCCAATTTTTTTTTTTTTTATGAAGTGATACAGCTCTGAAGAGAATTACCAAAAAATAAAAGAAGAAAAAAATTAAAGCAGAGCTAGTTCCCATACAGGCATATCATGCCTGAAGTATCTGTAGTGTGGTCTCAGAAGGTGAGTTTTTAATACAGTTCTAAGCCATTTAGTCATTCCATATGTTGGTTCACTCTCTAGTAAATGCATTGTCAATATTAAATTGACAGTAATTAAATAGCAGATACATTAAAATACAAGTGAGTGACAGAAAATTGATCTTATCTCAAAGCAATTGATCTATATTTAAACAATCAGCTTTCTTCTGAAACATGGAGCTGTGAACAATGAACCCAAATGCATGCTATTCCCCAAACCACGGCCTTTTCTAGTAGAAGAACATTTCCATTCCAAAGTTCCAACTCATTCTAGTTTTGATAGTCTTCAGGGGGAAAAAAAAACAAAACAAAAACAAAAAAGTAGTATTTCTGAAGTGAATCATCCAGATCCATGGGAAGTCTTGTCTGCACTTGATATTCTGGCCAAATTAGATCACCACATCTCAGAAAATGCTAATAAAATTCCACAAAGTCATAACTTAAATCTCTCAATGACTGCCTTTGATTTCTGCATGTCCAGACATACAGAGGCCACTAAAACTCATGTGGAGTTGTTCCCATAGTCCAGTCCATCTGTAATTCTGTCCAAGCTAGATATAAATATCCAAGTGAGAAGTGTCTAACAAAATCTGCAGTTAAATTATCTGTTAGGGCAATATGACTCTACCTGCTACTCAGTTCTACATTTCTGATCTTGACCACTTGTGCGCCAGTTAATTCCATTCTGAACTTTGCTCACAGCCTTATCACAGCTTACTTCACCTCAGCATCAAGCAATGCATATTTAGTCATGTTTATATTTCTTCACAAGTAAGCTCATAAAATTATCTGAAAATATTTATTGATGACTTAACTTTAATTTTTTAATTATTTTGTCATCTGTTATCATGATTTCAAGGTAATATTCCATCCTACTTATATGAATCAATTCATAGAAGGGGTATGAGTACAGCTTTAATTAAAGTTTATCACACAGCTATAGACCACTTAATTGTCTCTTTAGTCACATAAATTAGAACAAGGCAAATAAGCTATCAATGGAGAATGTCAACAGATTTCTATGTTAACATCTACTTATTTGTGGAGTTAGCTACAAAACTGCAAAATACATGTTCAAAAGCTACTAAATATACAGAATCACTGAAGGGACCTTTAAAGGTCATCTAGTCCAAGCCCCCTGCAACGAGCAGGAACATCTTCCAATAGATCAGGTTGCTCAGAGTCTCATCCAGCCTGGCCTTGAATATTTTCAGGGATGGGGGAAACATTTCATGGTATTTTGAAAGCACACAGAAAACAAAAGCTTTTTCTGAAGACAGAGTAGTTACCAAGTACAAAATCATTTCACAGAGAATCTTCAAAGCTTTGAGGGTTTTTTTTAAATGACAATATAAGATCTGGAAAAAGTATTTAAATTTTAATGGTCCACCTCTTTTGACTTTTCCTCTAATGCCCTTGAACCGTTCCCCAGTTACAACTGATGCGTTTCAATTTGCTAAATAAACTCTTCACTTTATGAAAATAAACACAAAATTATTTTTACTGGTTTATTTATTACTATACCAGTTTCTGGAAGTAAAGCCTTTATGCAAACTTAATGCACAAAACCAAAAGTAGTTCCTCTGCCCCTAAAATACAGAAGGGATTGCAGGTTAAGAACTATTCTAGCACTTCTTATAGAGCAAAAGCTGAGCAAAGAAATAATACTTTTAAAGCAAAATTTAAAAAGGCAGAAAGAGAATCCAGAGATATCTTTTCCACTGTTTATAAATCAGTATCCTCAGTGATTTTATAACCCACAGGACAGTTGCATGCTGCAACCAACAGAATAATTTTTTTTAATATGTAGTAACTCTCTGACCACAATTTTTGTAATACGTAATACTGATGGAGAATTCAGTTGTACAGAATGTGCTTTGTCTGGAATTGAAGTATTGCTTCCTTTGGTGAATGGGAATTTAGAGGTGCTGGTATTTTCAACACGAAGTTGTTAACTAACAGAACACTGCAGAAGAACTTACATAAATAAAGGTTACCTGAAGTCTGTGGAGTTTTAAGTTCAGAGGAAGAACAGATTTCAGACAGAGATTTCAGTCTTCAAAATGGTGGATAACAGAGAACCAAACCCAAGCTCCTTTCTTTCCACTATCTCAGACCTCCATTTATCAGTGTACAGAATCTGCTGCAATCTGGGAAGACACTGAAAATGGATAAATTGGAAAAAGGGACTCTTGTTTACCCTCTACGTCCTTGTTTTGCAGAATAATTTTCTAACCATTTCATCTTGTCTCTTACATTCCTTTTGAGATCTCATTATTTGAGTGCTTTCTTGTTTTAGTGTGTTGTTTATAACTTCTAATAAAAAATATCTGAAACTGTCACCTCAAATTTCCTCATTCTGAGGTTGTGTCACCAAGCCATAAAACCTCATGAATGTACAAGAATAAACACAGCTTTCTTCAATACAGGTAGAAGAGGCAGGCAAGCACTAGCCTGCACAAATTCATGAGATGTTAGGAAGGGGCTCTGAAGGAGATCATTGCAACCCATACACTCGAATGCCAAAAAAAAAAGTCTCTTTTTGAAGAGAATCTTTAATAGATTTTGTCTAATATGGCTTATTTCAGCTAAATGAATGGGGGGATCACATATAGTAAATCATTTCACAGAGCAAAGAGCTTAATACAGAGAAGGTATGATTGGTGTAGGAATTGCTGGGTGCAGAAGAGAACCTCCCTGCAGTGCCAGTAGCGGAAGCACCACACTGGGGGAAGGATATTAATATGCTTCTATTGAAATTCATTATTAGGAGTAATTTTATCTGGCATACTAATGACAACCCACACACAACCCACGGTAACCCATTGAATGGATCAGCACTCACAAAACCTCCAACAGCTTGAAGTCTTCCAAGCACAGGAACACCAAGATTGGGACCACGAGTTGGCCAAGACCAACAACACATGTAAGCTGTTGTTTTCCAAACCAGCATTTGGAAAAAGCCACTGCAATCTGAGAGTTCAGCAGTAACACTTCCAGGTAAAGAAAGACAAATGGTTATGTCACTTCCCAACGCCTCAGCTCGATGCTCAGCACAATTGAAGGAGAGATAGATAAAAGATGACGGTGGCATAGCAAATGAATACACTCCTGTCATCAAAGAATGAGCTCCAAGATGTCTGTGGGAATGCTAACAGGACAGGATGATTGGCATTGCTGCTGGAATGAAAAAGACAGGAGTAATTTGAAAGATTTTTACATGTGGGAGGGAATAAATGCAGAGCAAAGTAGGCGATGGATTTGAAACGGAACTATAAAATAGCGGCACGAACACGTAAGAGCAATCGCGTTGGAGAGAGGAAAAAAGAGGCCTGAGCACACTCCCATTTCACACCATTTTGCATCTTCCAATTCATCAGAATCACGGGCACAACGATTCATGAGGAAGACACTTAACAGCAATGCTGAATAATGAAGCAGTCAGGGAGAAAGTGTGGGAGTCATGATACTCAAGTGCACGGTCAGCTCAGCTCAGAGGCTGTTCTGGCCAAGACATTCCTGCTGCCACAGAGTCAGGGAAAGAGCAGCTTTTAAAGCTGAAACTTGCTGAGCACAGATAAACTTTGATTGATTGTCTGGGTCTGCCACCTGGAATCAGGGCAAAGATACTGCGACATATTCAGCATAAAAGAACAAAAAAGACGTCAGAAAGAAAAAAGGAGTTTGGTTTCAGTTGGTTCAAGTTTTTACATTGTCAGCAAAGCACATATAAGTGTCCATTAAACCGGGCCAGCTGGTTTTAAGGAGCCAGGTAGGAACTGGGAAGCTGAATCAACTCCAGCTTTTGTGCTGATGACTCAAGTCAGGTGAAAAAAAAGCAATGATCCAAGGCAACTTAAAGAGGGCTCCTACCAAAAGAGACACTGAAGCACAGACAACAGTGGGTTATGTCTGATCAGTAAACTGGGAATACAGTCTCAAATCCAGATCTAACAGCAGCTTGTTAATGATCCAAAGTAGTAACATAGTGGAAACTATTTTACTTCCACAGAGCCTGATTTTAATTTGGGTAAAAACTTGAAGAAGTGGCAGTGAAAGAAGTGCCCAAATATATGTAATAAAAGGATTCTAATGACGGCTACATCAGTAAAATTGATCACTTTAAATCAAGTGGTCTGCAATGATAAATTTAAGTGTGGGCAAGCAGGAACCAGAAGTGCTGATACCAGCACATCAACACTCCCGAATCTAACAAGAAAATTCTACTTCATACAGAGCTTTTTTAGGAATGCTTTATATGATCAGTCTGAAGTTGTGATTTTTTTTATGAGGGGAGAAAGATGAGTAAGAATCAGAGAATAGCTGCAACTGGAGGGCAAGTCTGGAGATCATTTAGTCCAACCCCCTGCTCTGCACAGGGTCAAACTAGAGCAGGTTATTCAGGGTCATGCCCAGTCAGGTTTGGAGCAATTTCAAAGACTGAGAGTCCACAGTCTCTCCAGGCAAACTGTGCTAACACTCCACCATCTACATTAAAAAAGCATTTTTTATTATAAAAATGTTTTAATATTTAAAAGTAATTTCCTTTTATTTTTTTTTCAGTATGAGCCCACTGAATTTCTTTTCACTGAACAACACAGAAGAGCCTGGCTTCAGCTTCTTCACTCCTCCCCATCAGATGCAAGGCCTCAGCACTTCCCTTTGCTGAGTTTGTTGGCCCATTTCTCCAGCCTCTCGAGGTCCCTCTGAATGGACACCCCATCTGGTCTATTGACCACACCTCACGGTTCTGTGTTGTCTTCAAACTTGCTGAGGGAGCACTTGCTCCCATCACCCCAGTCATTAATGAAGATGATGCACAGTACTGGCCTGAGCATCAGCCCCAGGGGTGCACCATCAATGACTTACCCCCAGCTGGACTTTGTGCTGCTCATCACAACCCTTTCAGCTCAGTAGCTGAACTACTTTTCAAAGTTCTTCACTGCCTACTCATCTTTGTCATTAGTTTGTGCAAGAGGCTGTTACAGGCGATGGTGTCAAAATATTTAAAGCTATGATAAACAATATCTACTTCTCTCCCCTCATCCACTGAGGTCATCAGCTTCACCACAGACCATCACTGTGGGGGAGCCCAGCTGGTTCTGGGCTCTCTGTAAGCTAAAACACCGAGGATGGAACTGCTTACACCTGGCAGAGGGTTAACCACGGACAGTAAGGACTGTGACACAGAATGGGTTTCCTGTCAGCAATACTGACCTATTGTGTTAAGACACGTGGCTGTGTGTCCAGTCATGAGTTGTTATGTTAGTGGTAAACCAATAGTGCATGTACATGTGTCATCCAGAGCTGTATAAAGGTAGATACACTGCTGTAATAAGGGGCTGGTATCTTGAAACTGTGTTGCATCCCGCCTCGATCCGTGACACATCACCAAGTTGGTCAAGCATGACTGTCCATACATTTAACATTTTACCATTTTACACTATAATTTAAGGAATGAACCAAACCCTATATTTAACACTGATTTTCACTCTCACATTATTTGCCTTTATATCCCCTCTGCTTTTTACTCTCTCTCTCCATGTCTGAAAGTCAGCTAAGCACACCCTAGCACAACAACATATCTGCAGATGGCTAGTCAGTAACTTCACAACACAGACATACAAAGATCAGAATATAATCCACAATAATGAGATAGTCACTTGTGTATCAAAAATCTGTTTTTCTTTTAAAATGTTTGAGAGAGTTTACAAGACTAAAGCTCATGCTAATACGGCCCCAGGAATTCTTCATTATTCTGTTTTAAGTCTCCCCAGGCAGGTAGGAAAAAATCTTGACTTCAACAAATTTCACATAAACAACAGTATTTTATAGGTGCAACTGTGTTTGCACTGAGTTCAGATCAGGATTGTGCTTTTGAAGCAAACCTCCTGACAACACTCACCTATCACACTTTGTTCTACACCAGTGATTAGGCTGAGTGTGCAAATAGGATTTCTTTGGACTAAATTGAAGTGGAAGAGGCATTCCAGGCATGCTCAGTCCAGAGGACTTAAGTTAGATTAAAAAATATTCTGAAATACCAAACCCCCACACAAATACAACTGTTTTCCTCTACAGACCCACCCTGGCTTCGCTGTTCTGTTTTTTTAATGCAGACACAGCCCATGAACACCTGCAAGATCTCAGTCCAGAGACAGCTTCCTTTAGCACAGGTTGTCAGAAAGAAAGAACTTCAGCACATGGTACTTGGCCACTACATGGAAAAAACATGAAACTTAATCAACGATGCAAGAAAGATTTGGATGGTGTTGGAATGCTGGCAATTATTTTCCATCTCTTCCCAGTCATGCAGGAAGGAATGCAAAGAATGAGAACTTCTGATCTGTAGTAAGAACAATGAACAGAAGGATGAGGAAGCAGTCCAGTTAAAAGCATGATTTTGAGACCTGTAACCAAACATGCTCTACCTATGGCAGTTTATACACACAAGTACACTCTACATTTGCCAACCAGACAACAAAAAGGCTGATACTAGCAAGTCAGTTTTCTTCAGCAGATGTCAATGTTCATATGTAAAGATTAAATGCTTTACAAAGCCAATACTAGGAGAACCACAGCACAAAGAAATAACTTTGCTGAGTGATCTTCAACAGTCAAAGAGCAGAAGAATGACCACGTACCTGAACTCACATTACTTTCCAGAAAAGACCAATAAAGTGCCATGTAAGTGTATGTCTCATAGGCCAGTAGAATAATCTACCTTGGAAAGGCCTTCTGAAAGTCATCTAGTGTAACCTCCTACTCAAGGCAGGGAGAGCCTCCAAGTTAAATCAGATTATTCAGGGCCCTGTTCAGTCAAATTCCAAAATATCTTCAAGGATGGAGGTTTTTCAGCCTCCTTCAGCAGCTTGATCCAGTGCTTTCCCACTGTGAAAACTGTTTTTCCTTGTAAGTTGTGATGTGGGAAATCCTGACTGGCTTTATTTGAACCATGAAATGGTGCACCTGCAAGGAGAGTCTGACTGTCTCCCCTCTACACCTGTGGTAGAGGACAACAAGAAGGCTCCTCCTGAGTTTTACTCTTTTTCTTACACTGAACAAACCCAGCCTCTCCACGTTACTTGCTCGCTTTCAGTGTCCTCTCCAGTTTGTCTACATCTTTTTTTTTTGTACACAGAAGCCCAAACCAGGACACACTATCCCAGATGTTGCTTCACAAGTAAATAAAATAAATCACATCCTCCAGCCTGCTGGCTCTGCTCCTGCTGACGTAGCACAGGTCGCAGTTATCTGTGACTGAAGATTAGAATCTGAACATTTTAAAATACAGAAGCCTCACAGTGAGAAAATAGAAACAAAACACAGCTGGAAGCAAATTTACCCCTGCCCGCTGCATCCTCAGAGATAGAAGGGTTACCCTGCGGGTGACTTTCCATCCAGCAACAAAGTGGCTTCCTGCACTGCAGGGAACTCAACATGCTCTCTGGTTCCCTGGGAAGTCCCTTTCCAGTATCTGCAGCTTGTGCTTCTGCTCCCATCTCTTCCCAAAAGTCTGTTGTACCGCAGGTTTCTTCCTCTTCACCTTTTTCTCCCGCAAATTCCCATTCTGGAAGCCTGCTTTTCCTAGGGCTCAGCTGCTTCCAAGGAAGAAATAACATCTCTCTGCCTCTCCAGTAACTCACAGAAGGCAAACAGTTTTCTCTGTAAGTCAGTCCCAGACATTGGGAAAAAAACAAAACAAAACAAAACAAAACAAAACATAACAAAACAAAACAAAACAAAACAAAACTACAGATACAAGAAATAATACGGTAATACCAAGCATTCAAATATAATGCAAATATCACCTGTTTCATAAGCACTTTAAAGAGCTTTGAGTAAGACCGACTTATCTAAATCCTGACCCAATGATCTCATTTGTGAGCTGAGGAAGTAGGGCCTGCATGAACAGACTGTTAAAATGGGTTGAGAACTTGCTGAACTGACAGGCTGAAACACTAATTATGAAGTGCTCAACATCCCCTCGACAACACATAAGAAGCAGAATATCACAAGGGTCAGGATCAGGGCAGAGACTGCTCAGCATCTTCCTAAGCACTCTTAGACAACAAGACAACTGCAAATTTACTGTAAATGTGAATGATAGTAAAATAGTAAATAAGGGCTAAAGACTTCAGTTTCAGAACATTTTTTTCCGCTTGAAGGGTAATACAGATGTCATCTGCCCAGAGAAGCGGTGGAGTTTCATGGAGGTTTTCAAGACCTGATGAAAAAAGTGTCAGAGCTGACTTCAACTAGTGTTGGCAACAGTCCTAAACTTTGAGCTAGAGGCTGGACCAGATGGCCTCCAGAGATCTCCTCCAACCAATGTCTCTGTGATCCTGTGAAGATACAATGCAGGCACTTAATTGCTCAGGACAGCGATGATAATTTGGGGAACACTCCTGGGGAGGACAAAGCACATGTTGGTCCAGTATGTGGATGCACCAAATAAAACACTTGCCATTCTGCGCAGGCACATGGGCACTTGTTACCACTCTCAGACTCAAAACGGAATTTATTGCTTTCAGATCTTCTCACTACAGGTTTTTATTTATTATTTGTGTGAGGAAAAGCAGGGAGCTCTGCTTGCTTCTAGACTCAGAAAAACCCCTGAAGTAGAGAGAAGTCAAATTCAAAGTCAAAGAATACAATATACTTGCCAAGAGATTAGAGTCCCTTGCTTTTGTTTGACAATTTCCTTGTCAACTCCTTGACTGGCACTTAAATATCACTGTAAATACATCTAAATACCTCACTGCATTTACCCAAACTTTGAACTACAATGTAATTCTTCACAGGGACTTCTAAACATACAAAGCCACCTTTTTACCTAGTTGGCCTATAGGCTCTTCCAGTACTGCCAACACAAATAAGATGTATACAGGATTGAATTCCAGCTATAGCAAATAATTTTGCAAATAAAATATAATTTTTACAGTAATCAGAATTATTTTCCTGAAGTATGCATACACACGACGTGCATACATACATGCAACACAGGAAAAAAAAAAGGCAAAATAAAAAGAAAACAAACTGAAAGGAGGGTTTATGATCTACTCTTACATACTCAGAAAAAAGTAACACAGAAAAAAGTAATTGTCACACTCATTTCATGGAAATATATTAAGCTAAATTTTTTCTACTCATATTAAAACCATTGTTAAATACTACCTTAGAGCAGGAAGTTCATAATTAAATGGTCTGGCTTAGGATTCACTGAAGAGTCAAAGTTGTATAAATATGAAATGATATCACCAAGATCATTTAAGGTATTACGGAGGGACATGAGTCACATCTACCCAAAAAACTGTTCCTGGCATTGGCAGCATTATATTAATCATTTTGGTTGTGTTTATTCCTCTAGGGTGTAGTACATTGTATTAGATGCTGTGCTAACAAACATCACAGTTCTAACATGCTTAAGATAATCAATAACCACATCAAAGAGATCAGTCCTTCTGTTTGCAAGGCTTGAAAATTATACTTTTTTTTCCTTTATGTTTTATGCATTTAAAACCGTTGATGTATTCCAATATTTCAGGAAGCATTCTCTCCAGTACATTCATTTTTTTAACCATCTTTATGCATTAGGTAGTGACTGTACCCATTAGGAACCAATTAGCTCTGTTAAGGATTTCTGTGCATATCTGGAGGACATCCTTCCTCTCTCCCTAAAGATAAGAATAATAAAGATTTCTCCCCAGCCCCTAAGCAGCCAAGTGGAGAAGACAAGTGATATATTCTTAAATTAGATGATACAAAGTTAAAACTAGAGTATTTTATCAAGTTATTTTTAATAAAAACCATCTCCTTAACAAGGCTGGGATAGGAACAGCAAAAGTACTCAATCTTCTCATTTTTCTCAAAACACACTGTGTTTAAATGTATTTAAATAATTTACTACTACATATTTTAGCTGATTCCATTCATCTAAGCCAGGCTGAAACTTTATCCATTACCTTGCTTTCAAATAATCCTATATACTTCAGTAGGGCTTTGACGAATAAGACAATAAATATGCATAAACATGGCTCAGACTTTAATCATCTTAATGCAACAGTGCTTCTCCTATTTTACCAAAAAGGAAAAAAAAAAATCAATCTGGGGCTCTCTGTAACAGCCAGGCATGCCAAGTGCTTTAAATCATTCTTGGGATAAATTTGCTCTCTACGACTCCCTGAAAGGAAGCTGTAATTCAGATGGGGGTCAGGCTCCTCTCCCAGGTAACAAGTGGCAGCATGAGAGGAAACAGCCTCAAGTTGCACCAGAGAAGGTTCAGATTAGATATTAGGAGAAATTTCTTCACTGAAAGGGTTGCCAGGCATTGAAATAGTTTGCCCAGGGAAGTGGTGGAATCCCCATGCCTGAAAACGTACAAAAGGCGTGTGGATGTGGCACATGGGGACAATAGTTTAGTGGTGGAGTTGGCAGTGCTGGAATTGATGATTTCAGAGGTCTTTTCCAACCCTAATGATTCTGTGATTCTATTTATTCTGACAGCATCCCACCCACAGTAGGTGGGATAGTAATGGAGTCCTGATCAGGAGAGAAAGATAAACCTGTGAACACCATTTTTGGGTCCCAAGTCTCGAATAGGCCCATAACCATTTGGTTATGCTTTGTCTCCACAGCATGGAGAGCAAAGCTGCTCCAAGGATGAGGATTAACTGGAAGCTGAGGTGACCACAGTGCAGCAGTGCCCTCACAGGTCACAGAATATGCTGAGTCGGGAGGGACCTACAAGGATCACCAAGTCCAACTTTGGGCTCATCTGCAGCATCTCAACAGCCTGGGCTGAGCAAGGTGCTGGTCACAGCAATCACTGAAAGCCCTGGCCACAGAAAGCCATGGGAACAAGTCCAGGTCTATCCAGGGATTCAGGAGGAGAAAGAGATGGGACCAGAGCCAAAATGAGAAAGCAGTGCAAGTCCAAGGCTACACTGTGGGTCCAAGGCTCTATATAAGCAGCCCAGGAATGAAGGCCCATCTGAGCTTAAATGTTGCTCCTGGACCAATACACAGAGGTGGGGCTGGTCATAGTGACTGCAGCCTGTTGGTGCACTTGGGGCCCTGACACAATCACATGATAAAATTATTTCAAGGAAATAATTTTCTTATCTTCTGAAATGGCTATTGTGAATGATTGCAGGGACCGTGCAGACTCTCAAACCACACCTGCAAGTTGTTAGGGGAAAGTACTATTTGTCCTCAGCCAAAAGTGTGTCACGGACCATTATAACAATTCAGCTGAAAACGTTATCTCACGTTATAGTGCTGGAGCCCTTGCCAGAACATGATTTGATTTACAGCAGCCTAAGACTATGGCATGAGATATCACACTGTCATGCTTATTAGGATTGAATTCCTTCTCAGTAGATGCTCACCAACATTCAGCTGAATTACCCACATCAATAAATTGATTTTAGGTTTTAAAGAAAGCTATGATAGGCAAGACAAAACAGAAGTTGCCTGTAAAACCAATTTAATAAGTATGCTACGAACTACTCTAAGGTCTCCCTAAACTGCTCTCCTCCTGTTTGTCCCTTTTCTCAGCTTTGTTACTGTATCAAGTGTAGTCACCTATTCATACCACCTTACCTGGTAGTACTGCTGGTCACAGAAGACAACAGAACCTATTTTAGCAGGTTTGCGAGCAAGCACAATGACGAAATTATTTCAATCTGATTTCCTAGCTATATACAGAATACCACAGATGGAATATAACATGTGGAACGAGAAAAGACTTCAGAAATGTTTGAAGATAAAGTGCAGAGCTAGAAGCTGAGTGCAGATACTGAGCCATGATACACGGCAAAAATTAAGATCTAGGTCCACTGTAAGCTGCAAAAGATAATACTAATTCCTAAGTAGAACTATTTTGCAGAGCTGAAAGGAAACTGAAATACAGTTTTATGGTGAGCCCTGTTGTTCATACTACACAAACCCAGCATGGATTAAAACCTGTATTTTGTATTTCATATTCGAGTGGCAGGGTATTTAAAACTACATTCCTTAACATCTGTTACCTTTCTTTCTTCCCACAGCGAAGGGCTGTGTGGTGCATGGAGGAGTCAGCAGATGGCACCCATGGCCCTTGGTACACCCAGAGCACACACAGCCTGGTGGCCTTCAATTCACACAGTGGATTATTCCCAGAAAGTGTGGAATTTTTTCCTGTACCAGACAGGATTTTCCCTTATGCACTGTAAATAGTATAAGTTTGTATAAATACGGTTTACCCTCACTCTCAAGGTGACTTGCTGTATGATTACAAGCAAGGAAAGATCAGAAAAAAGTCTAACAGTACTTTTTACTTTCATAATTTTAACCTCATATTCCATAACATTGGTGGTTTTACTGCAGTTTTCAGAAGTGATGCTTCTGTGTGAGAATGCCATTTTCAAATAATCCCTTTCACCTCACCAAACACATACCTAAGGTATAACCACAAAAAAAAAAAAAAAAAAAAAAAAAAAAAAAAAAAAAAAAAAAAAAAAAAAAAAAAAAAAAAAAAAAAAAAAAAAAAAAAAAAAAAAAAAAAAAAAAAAAAAAAAAAAAAAAAAAAAAAAAAAAAAAAAAAANATAACAGATAAGAATTTAATTCCTAGACCTGAAGTAAACACATGAAATGCAGAGGCATAGCTTGGCCAAACTATTTTAAGCAGTTGCTTTTGTTGTCACTACACAACGTCAATCAGATCATACATTTGAGATCAACAGAAAGACTATGGTGCAGCAGGGCTTTGAATAGATAATCAGAACTATGCTTCAGTAAGTGACAGCTCCACAAAATTTTTCCAGAATCTAAATACATGCACAGGACACACTGCATCTGCTATATGTAGGTCATAAACCAGCAGGGAGTCAGAAAAACTTCCATTCAGAACTGTAAGGGTGATAGATTTCAGAAAATCAGTAATGAGTAAAACAATTTATTTGGGAAAGGCTTATTAAAGGTACAAGCTTTATTATTTAAACCATTTGAAGCTGGAATATAAAACAGGAAGACTGATTTTCTTCCCAAGCAACCTTCCTGTACCGCTTGTGCTGTGTGTTTCTCCCTTCTAACTGCAAGACAAACAGGAGCAATTAGAAGTAGCTGCATCACAGAGCACACAGCAGGTATAATGGACACTACGGGTAAAGAAAGACCTGAAAGGAACATTTGTAGTTACAGATACAAAAAATAAAGGGATTTACAGAAGGACACAGGAAGGAAGGGCAGAATAACACCACCCAGTGACAAATTTCTGCAGCTCCTGGTGTTAGCAGCAGACTTTAAAGGAATTTGGAACTTTCTTTGACCAAAACCCTCAAGTCAGATGGTGAGAAGCAGCTGCATGTTTATTTAGAGGAACAGGATCACCAGCACATAAGAACTGAATGAGTCTAGAAGTTACTTATTTAAGCATATATCATTATATAACCTGAATTGTCTCTTTGCTTGTGGAGAATCCATCCAAAAACTTTACGAAGGCAAGAAAGTGAAAGCAACCAGTGACAAAAGAAAGTAAACTTGCTAATGTATATTAAAAGTGTTTGATATTGCACAGGAGGCAGCCTCTGGGCCAGGGCTTGTGCTTTGTCAGTGCTCCCAGTCTTACAGTGTCTTTAAATTCACTGCAAGGCCAGTTAAAGATAACACATGCTAACTTGAGTGCACCTGGTTGCAGTGCAATAGATGCCTTCATTACTCTCTTGCCAGAGATACTGTAAATTCTTTTTCCCATTCTACTGTCATCTTAACTTCCAGCTCATTAGTTCCTGTCACATGGAAGGTTTCTCTTATCCCTCTGAGACACACACATTACATCTAACATATCTGCAAAGCCTCTGTTTCTGTATTAAGTTTCAAAGCCCAGTTCAAAAGTCATGTAACTTAAGCAGGGTAGAGTGTCCAGGAAATGCAATTGAATTAGAAGAAAAGAATATAAAAGCAATAACATTAAAGCAAGACAATTAAAAAAAAAAAGGTACAAAACATCGTTTTTAAAACCATTCAGACACTTACAGTACACAGGAAACTGAGAACATGAACAAAACCCTCACTGATGGAATGGTCCGGTTTATCAGCAGATCTGTTGCCCAAGAAATGGATCTGAGAACAGCTGTGGAGAAATCCTTGCACTACTGCAACAAATCCCAACACTTCCATCAGCTGGAAAAAAATAAGGGATTTATCTGGCACAGAATAACTGATAATTCATTTTACCTTGATTCAACTC
The DNA here is from genome assembly GCF_003031625.1 of Empidonax traillii. Lineage (NCBI taxonomy): Eukaryota > Metazoa > Chordata > Aves > Passeriformes > Tyrannidae > Empidonax > Empidonax traillii. The sequence goes on from NW_020955383.1 coordinate 681,993, forward strand.
TGATCTCTCAACTTCGTGCTCAAATCTATTGTAGATTTGTCTTAATCAATGCCACAATCTTAAAGCTGCCATCTCTCCCTTCTCCTCTCTGTATTACTTAAAATCACCTTCCCATATCCCTCATTTTCTAAGGCAATATTCCTCTTCAAGTGTTACTTTTTACCCACCTCTATAAAGCATTAATTTATTAATTGCATTAAACTGGTGCAGTGTTCTTATCATATATTTTGTATGAAATATTTAAGAAATTTCCTTAAATAACTGGTAGAGTAATAAATGTATTGTTTTGAATATGATTAAGCCAGAATGTCCCTTCTGTAAATTTAGTGTCTTTATGCACTGCTAATGAAGGGTGACCTTCATTTCGAAGCCTTTTCCTTGGGCCAGAAAACTGATATCAGAACTTGTGGATGGATTAGGACCTCTGATGGTATTAAAATAAAGAACAGCTGCTGCTCTAACCACATTAGAATGGCTTTACTGCACTTTTTGATTACTATCAGCTAGGAAAACAGTGTTTTTGTTGACTTCAGAGTGACAGCTTGCTGGAAGAAGAAGGGTAAAACTGTGTTGGATTATTAGCAGATATTTGCTGATAAGAACTACTTAGTGGGACCATCCAAAGACTTTTCTATAAATTACATAAAGGCAGCTTTTCCCTTTGAGAGCTGTGGCTCTTGCTTGTGTCAGCAGATACCAGGAGGGTTGACTTCTTGCTTTAATATGCAATGTGCCAGCATCAGTTTCGACTGGACGCAAGCAAGTTCCCGTAGAGTTCATGACTGGTTTATTCCAAGTGTGACCTGGTGTCGTCTTTGCTTTACATCACTGTTACAAAAACATTTTAGATTGCCAGACAAGAAAGAAAAGGGAAAAAACCAAACCAACAAAAAACCAAAAGCCAAACAGGAGTAATGCTGATCAAGAATAGCAAGTTTCACCAGTTGGAATAAATCTTCCCATTCCAGAACAGAACATATCCTGCTATCCTCTTGGAAAAGAAAGGCTCAGTATTTTATGCACACACAGTCAAACTCCAGTATTTTCAAGCAGGATGATCAGAAGGAAAAAACCACCATCACCAAAAGTTCTCTGTCAGTAGAAGTCCTCAGCTGACCTCCCAGTTCCAGCTAACACTGGTGGAGTTCAGAGGAAAGCCACATTGGCCTCAGTATTCCAGGCCAGATCTAACTTCCTCAAAGATCAAAAGGCATTTGAGTCCAGGAATTTAGTTCAACCTATTACAGGAGACAGACAACTGCAAAGTGGAATCTTAATCTAAATTTGTACAGCATTTAGGGATATCTTAATCAGACCTACCCACAGTTTATTCTACAGTTTCCATTGTGCCAGAGAAAGAAGTGATTCAGAGAATGATTTTTTACTGATTTACACACAAGACATTGCAATTCCCAGTGGCTCCCAGAGCCTATTTTCTCATGCCATAACAGAAGGCCCTCATAAACCTTGGCACGGATTTACTAACACCTTTGTTAAAATGTCTCACTATTCAAAACTCTGTATTTTAGTAGAACTGATAAGAAAATTATATTCCTGTACAAAAAATAAAAAGGAAATACCCTGAATGGTCCTTTCCCAGGAAAGATTTCCCACCCACCCTGGTTTGAGATAACGCATTCCCTCTAGACTGCAGAGTAGAACATAGCCACAGAAAGCCAACACTAGAAGAATTTTTCCATAGCTGCTCTTAAGGAAAAAAGTACGTTTCCAAATTTAAAAAGCAGACAGTAACTGCTGCCTTGTGTGTTCTGGAAAGAACATTAATCAGTTTATTTTTGTAATTTACTAACAACTAGTACAGTTAAACGCTTTGAAGCACTACTTCAAATTTCAGCTGCAAGGAATACAGGCCTACCTTTAACACAGTTGGCCTTTTGCCAGGCACGTTCTCCCACCAAAACGAGGGCATTCGTGCTACCAAACACTGTACATGGATGGGAAAATAACCTCAAGTACCATATAAATAGGAAGACAGCATTCACATTGCAGGCAGTGGCCTTTCAGGCCCAGAAATACTCATTACCTTTCTCGTTGGCTGAGGGGGTTTTGTTGTTTAAAAAGAAAACGACAACAAAAAAAAAAGACCCACTCATTTTCAGAGCAGGAATTGAACACTGATTCAGTTGAGGAACATTCAGAGTTTGGTAGTTCCTGGATGCCAACAGGACAATTGTGGTCAGCTGTACCTTCTACTTGCCATGGGATGGTTTGTGCATCTTTCCGGAAAGAGCAGAAATGCTGAAGCCTTCCAGTAACAGCCAGAACCACCCAAGAGAGAAGCTGGAAGGAATGCCTAAACTAGACTAACAACTCCTTACAGCTCCTTTAGAAATTCAGCAGATCACCTCAGAGAAAATTACCATCAGACCCTATACACATACATAAATGCAAGTTGTCTTGTTAACAGCTACAAGAGCAACCTTTAATAATCTCCTCATAAATATGCATTAAAATTCTGAATACGCAAACCGCACCAATCAAAATTAGTTCATTTTCTTCCTCCAAACCAGAATGAATACTCAACAGATCCCAAATGTCAATGAAGGTTAACTTCCCTACTGCCCTTTCTCCAGTGAAACCTCAGCACCTCACTCCGCGGTGTGAGACCTGTGGAGCTCCAGACACTCAGGTGCTTTGGGGATCTCACTGCCAGCCATGTTAAGAGAGTTCATATCCTACAGTATGTCCAACATCATGAAGTTATTGCTTTTCTTATCTAAGCTTCTCACCATAACTCTCACCTGACCTGTGAGTAAAGCACAGGAACAACATCCCCACAGACGAGCTGTTCCATTACATCCCATTCCAGGTGCCAAGACAGAGCTGACTGACAAGGTCTGGCAGCTGTAGCATGGGAAATAAAGTAAGGGAGGTTTATGAATGACAAATACAGAGTCATAGAATGGTTTGGATTGGAAGGAACCTCAAAGATCATCTAGTTCCAACTGCCATGGGCAGTTCCACTATTCCAAGTTGCTGACAGCCCCATCCAACCTGGCCTTGAACACTTCCAGAGATGAGGCATCCACAGCTTCTCCGGGTAACCTGTGCCAGGGCCTCACCACCCTTATAATGAAGAATTTCTTCTTATTATCTAATCTCGATCTACCCTTATTCAGTTTAAGGCCATTTTAATGCTAAATATCAACAGCTCTTTTCAGTTGTAGAGAGAATTTATATAATGAGGGTGAAAAAGGTGGGATTATCACTCCAGCGATCCAATGGGATATCAAATGCTGAGCAGGGAAGGTCACAGGTGCTTTCAAACAAAATACTGCATTGCATGGAGATGGTTTGTAGGAAAAGTATTTGTTACAGAAAAAAAATAAATGCAATGGAAAAAGAACTCTATACTCCATATTTCTTAAAACAAGATCAGCCTCCTATAGCTTTATTTTAGTGCTTCCATGATCATACAAAAAAAAAAAAAAAGCAGTGCTCAGCTATCTGCAAACCACCACCCAGGGAAGAGTGCAAAATAGGATTCCCAGAGGGCAGATGTGATTCATGAAGGACACTGCTCCTGCAGCTTTTCTTTGCAAGCTCTCTGTATTTTCATTTTATTAGATGCATATACAGAGTATAGTAAAGAAACTCTTCCATTTATCCAGAATGCCAGGGAATAACATTCATCCCATTTATAAAGCAGGACAAAGCAAAGCAGGTAGAGATTCCACAGCACGACACACAGTCTGCTTCAAGTGGCAGTTTCTGATAACGTTATCATATCAACCACCAACAACCTTAAAAGGTAGAAAAACTGAAAGTAAAACAAAGCAACAGCAAGTGTACCAGGAAGGCAGAATGAAGCCTGCATTCCTTTCCAGCCCTGGAGCGTGACTTCATCTTTGCTAGGGTGACCTTCCACTGAGTCCAGGCTTGAACACTAATATTAGACCAAAAAGAAGTGTGCCACCCTCTAAATATAATGATGACTCCACACCTAGAGGCTTCAGTGATGTAATATGACCAGAGAGATTCTGACTTCACAATCAAGATGTTTAAAAACGAAGTCAAAAGGAACAGATCTTCCCCTGCAGACACAAAGCCCGCCTAGAGCCTCCTACAGCATCTTCATGAATTAGCCTGTAGGAAAGGGGAACCAAAGAAACATTTCACACATGGCAGCAGACACACTGGCTCCACTTTGTTTAAAAGCAGCACTGAACAGACACTTCTCAATTATCTACTTCAGAGTCAAGGCATCAGCAGAAAGTTTCAGTTCCAGGATTAGCATATAAAAGTTAAAGACAACACAGCAGACCACGGAGCAGTCCACTGCCTTTTACTGCACCTTAAAAATAAAAATAGCTGCGTGAAGATGTGCTTTGTTGAAAAAGGTGAATGCAAGTATAAAGGAAAAAAGTCTTTGTATGTAAAGCTACAAAGCTCTCTTAAAGCATGACCCTTGGACAAATATCCCAGCGCTCACTTGAGGTAGCCTTAAACATTTTTCAAGGTCCAAGTTAAATAATGCATCTTTAAAAAAAAAAAAAAAGTTAAAGGAAGTCTAACAGAGGCTTCTGCAGTAAGAGCAACCAGTCATCCAATATATGTAAATAAAGTTGTAATGTGAAAGAATCCCTCATGAAAATAGTAACTGTTTTCATAGTAAAGTCCTTCTATTAAATTAGGATTATCTCTTCCACTGACTTGTTAGTTTGACTTTTCTCCTTCCTTCCCCACCCTTCCTCCATTAAGTTCACGGTTCAGGAAATGCATTTTTAATCACCTCCATTCCCCAATCTTGCCTTCACACACAGACTCTCTTCATCAGAAGAATTAGGATACACTTCAACAAATGCTCAGTGAATCAGGCTGGTGGAGGTTGGAAAGGACCTCTGGAGATCATCTTGCCCAGTACCTCCCCCTGTTAGAGTCCAGATGCTTAAGGACCATGTCCAGACAGCTTTGGAGTATCTCCGTGGAGAGAGACAGAGACTGTACCACCTCCCTGGGCACCCTGTGCCAGCGCTCAGTGACTGTCATGGCAAAAAAGTGTTTCCTGACATTCAGTGGGAACAGAACCTCCTGTCTTTTCGCTGATGCCCGTGGCCTCTGGTCCTGGGACTTGACACAACTGAGAAGAGCCTGGATCAGCCTCCTTTGCACCCTGTCTTCAGGTCGTGGTACTCACTGGTGAGATCCACTTGAGCCTTCCCTGCTCCAGCCCAACAGGCACCGCTCTCCTGGGCTTTCTTCACAGCAGACAGGTCCAGTCCCATCATCTCAGTGGCCTCTCCCCAGTAAGTCCATGTCTTCCTTGGACTGGGAAATCCAGAACTGGACATGCATTTGATCACTGTGTATTTTTTGATGCAGAAATAACAGTAATATCTCCTTTAATTGGTTTAAATTACAGTGGCAAGAAAAGGCACTTAATGGACTCTGGCTATCATTGCCTAGGTAGCTTCACCATAACTAAAATGCTCAGAAACTGATGAATCATTCTTTATGTGAAATAAAACTATTAAGTTTAACCGGTGCTCCTTCCACTTTGAGCCAAAAGAATGGAATAAAAAGGGAGCATACAGCCCGTAAACAGCTTGAGGAAACACATCCTTCCCTCACGTAAGCATATTCTAATAATGACAGCTTTGCTTAAGCACCTCCCGAGGCACTACGGCATCCGAAGAAACTATCTTAAGAGACAAAGATGCTTCACTTTGACAGTGTGTTTACCACTCTAAGCCTGAAGGAAGCTCAAGTCGCAGAACAGAAAGGATGGTTTTACAAAACAGTGACATGTGCACAACAAAAGCACAACAAAAGGGTTACTATGCAGAAAGTTTAAGGGCTATGTGTAGCAATTAACTGCTGAAACACACCCTCAGGAGTTATTAAGAGTCATGCCCTTTGGCTCAACAACACAATTGCTTTATCAGGAAAGCTAAAAGGAGCAGCACCTCCCATTCGGTCACACTATCAGCCAAAAATAAGTCTCAGTTTTGCTTATCTTGCCCGAATAAGCAGTCCCATCAGTTTTTCCAAGAGATGCGACAAATCGCAGGGTTTAGAAGTCATTTGATTTTTAGCCTCTTTACAACAAGACTTCCATGACCCAACCAGGTCAGTGCTGTATACTCCAAAACCCAAAGTAATCTGGCCCTACCATTAACAGATTTATGCCAAAACAAATGATCAGAACGCAGGGCAGTGACAGGGGCGCAGCCAAATGTGATCCCAGATTTGCAACAGATTATCCTGTTAGATAATCTTCTCCACACCTTCGCTGGTTTTTTTAAAAACTAAAAATCCCCATATTTTCTAACACATTGTAAAGAAGGTACAATTTCATTTTCTGTAGAAAGAAGCAGGCTGTCCATGATGGGAGTGGAGATAAGCAAAGCCACCTCCCCTCAGTAGTAGCAAGCTGTTATCGCAGTGAAGCTGCTAAGCCATCCTGCACAAATCCTTAAATGCCCACATTATCGACCCAGTTATCTGGGGCATTCTCCTATCTAAGTACAAATTTCTTTCCAAGAACACAGGCTTGGAAGGTAGGGAAATAATTTTTGACTATATGTTGTTACTGTAACACAATCAGATACATGTGGGTAGTATTAATCTATATTAATCTATATTCCCCCTTTCTTCAGCGTTTAAAGGCAGTGAAATCCAAGCAGCTTCCTTGGAGCCTGATGGAAACGTTCATCTCCAGATCCCAGGCTCCACAACTCTTCAGACTCGCTATGGTGAGACCTCAGGGTGCCAGCCAGGATTAAAAACAAACCTGGCCTGACCCAGTGTCTTTGCCTGCACTTCAGCTGCAAGAATTCCTCATCTTCGGAAAACGGTGGTCCAAACTCAGGCTCCCTACAGGTGTCATCATTGCTTTTGACAGGCAGCACAGAATCCCTTCTAAGAGGGATTGTAGACTCACAATACCGGTGAAAGGGTATTTCTGACACAGGACTCGGTAAGAACGGGCAAAGTAAATCTGCTTATCCACAGCACAGGTGTAGGGGCAGCCAAGTGTTCCCCCTGGGTTGCTGCAAGTCCGTACTCCAGCACAAACCGGAATTTACTCTGTGTCTGATAGAAAGGAGTTACACGCCTTCAAATTAAAACAAAAAATACTTAAGCCCTTTGCTTTTAAAACCTATATTTATTGAGTGTATTGCTTAGAAATTTGTGTTAGAAGTTTGAACTCGACAGTTTACCTTCTTAAACACTTCAGGTGTTGTAAGTTGTAAGGTGATGTAAGTTAAAAACTGAGTGTAAATTCTCTACATTAAGACTGCTGCACGTTAAAGCCACTCAGAACTCTATATATTTGCATATTGTTTATGTAGGATGTTCACACGCCAAATTAACCATTTTTAATGACGGGTTTCTCCAGCTTTATTGAATAGGTAAGTTGTAACTTCCAAACCAATTATACTTTCATTTTCTTCTGAAAAGTGCAGGCCAGGATACCTTACAAAAAACTTTACTTTCTGTAGAATGAATAACACAATGAAACGACTGTAGGTGTAAACATTACTGTAGTAGATTATTTTGAAAAGTTTAGTGTACCTTTTCATATACTTTGGATCAATATATAATTGAAGATACGATTGTTAGCAGCATTTATTGTGACAATGTGAAATTTTGAAGTTTAGCTTAGTAACTTGACAATATTTTATACTGAATTCATGTGTGCTCTTATCTTGCAGCAACAGTTATTAATAGAAAGGATTATGGGTATTAATCAGCTGGGAACACAAGTACATGTTTTACAGGAATAATAAAACCATAATCAACTCCCCAGGTTGTTGGATTTAATGAGAAATCTGAAGGTAATCCCATCTCCATAAATATAGACTTAGAGGAGTAACTACTTACCAGCAAACAGAGCTGTTCAATCCATGGCATCGACACACAGTTTACAGACCTGCACGTGGCTCAGAATATCCACCTCCACAACCCAGCTGCTATTCTTAAGACACATCCTTAAGTCCTGCAAGTCTTTGGGGATTGCTATCCCACATACTTACATAATCACCCATTCCATTTCCTAACTAAGCCATCAGCTAAATACCAGAATGCAGCTCTCAGAAGGGAAAGCTCGGGAGCAAGTGGGGATAGAATCTCTGTAAGATGAAGAGAGATTCTCTAGTTCTAGGCAGGCTCCTGTTTTCCTCCTTTAAAACTGGGCTTTCAGACCCCTTCAGCTCGTTACCAGATGGTCAGAAAATTCTGCAAAATGGCAGAACATAATTCAAGATGCTTATTAGCAGAAAGTCTTACATACAATAGGGTACTGTTTTCCAAAATTGCAATTTAGAGTGTAGGATTTTTATATCTATAAATATGAATATAATGTTTAGTGCTATGGTATGAACCTTTGCATTCTTTTCATCTGTATTACTCAGTCATACACAAGACATCATTATGGAAGACAAAGATGCACAAAAAAAATTAAACCCAAACAATTCCACTTGTGGAACCTCAACAGACACCACTTTTGGTACCTTTATCAGGAAGCCTGTATCCTCAGGAGTTTTGTTTTATTTCTCTTTCATCTGGCAATTTCATCACTAAAGAGCTTGTCCATCCTGGCAAGCTCTGGTCCCAGTGAATTTGTAGTTTTATCTGGGTATGTCAGACAGTTCCAGGCAAAACCCACTGTACCACTGCCAGCTTGTTTCTGAATTGAAAATTCATAACAGGATACTCATGTAGCCTCAGATGTGCCCATAACAATTAGCCCAGACTCATTTCAGCAGACAACAAAGCCCCAGGCTATTAGTTTTATATTCCTGAAGTCTCAGTCAGGAAGAACACTAGACTAAGAAACAGGAACTGAATGCTTCCTACAAACATTGTTTTGGTTTTTTTTTAATTATTATTTTAAGAGCACGTTGTTCTCAACATTCTGTTTGAGATTAATTGCAAAGTTAAAAATATTTTCATAAAGTTTCTCTTGTCTTTTTTATCTGGAAAATCTAAAATGAGTGATAGTGAGAACACAATATTACAGATAACTTAAAATACTTCAGACCTTATCTGTCTCTTTACAACTATGTGAAGGAGGTTGTAGTGAGGTGAGTGCTGGTCTCTTTTCCAAATTAGCAATTGATAAGACATGAGGAAGTGGTCTCAAGGCATGCCAGGGGAGGTTTAGATTGGATATTAGGAAAGATTTCTTCACTGAAAGGGTCACCAGGCATTGGAACAGGCTGTCCTGAGAAGAGGCTGAGTCACCATCCCTGAGGGTATTTAAAAGATGTATGGATGTGGCATTTGGGGACGTGGTTTAGTGGTGGACTTGGCAGTGCTGGGGGAATGGTTGGACTCAATGATCTTAGAGGTCTTTTCCAACCCAAACAATTTTCTGATTCTATAATAAATACAGAAAGGCAGCCTCCCTCCATAATGGTACACAATCAGCAAGGGGGAGCAGCCATCACATGTTTAACTCTGCCATCACCACCATCACTGCAGCTGCAGTTGCCATGAAGACATGAACCTGCATTTCCATATTCTGCCAATCTGAGCAGAAGAAAAACATTTTTGTTGACCTCAGGTGACAAAAAGGCTTTTAAGCTCTTGAAGTAAACATCATGGCAGAGTGGCGTCGTCACCTTAGAAAGAAGTCAAATTTGTGATCAAGTTTCTTTGCACGAGACCCATTAAACTGTTTCACTGACTGCAATAAACAAATATAGAGCATAGATTTGTCTTGCACAGAAAACATGGAAATTGGCACAGTACCTTACTGTCCTCGTCTTCAAACACGGACTGGTGAACGTTGCAGGCAAAGAGAGAATTTGGGAGATCGTTGAAATCAATTATTTCATGAAAATCTTCCTCTGCAAAACATCTCTTTAAGCTGTTGTCTCCATTTATAGAGTAGAGTAAGAAATGTCCTCCATCCTCCGGGATGCAGCCATAGTGGCCCAGGCCCCGCATTCCAAAGAAGTAGGAGTCTCCCCTCATCCCTGGCAGCATGGAGAAGTGACACACAGTTACACTACGTTTTTAGACATTCCACATCCACAAGTTAACCCAGAGATTCTCAGTTTGGGGGCTTAGTTTGTGTAGAAAGTAAATTTCACGCTATTTTAAGGCAACAACTGACCTCTGACACAGGACACCGAGGACCAGTCTCACTCACCAAGGGACTTGGCTTTAGCTTCATTTTTTAGCACAGGAAAGACATAAACACATCAGCACAAGCTGCTGGACACAACCAGAGGCGAGACTTTACCTTCAAAGAAAATACCACGTTGTATTTGGGTTTAAGAGTGACATGTTTGTTACTGGTAAGGCAGGCTGGTGCTTTTGAGCTCGCAGCCAGCTTTGGGAGCACATTGCACAGAGTAAGAAGAAAATGAAAATAACTTCGAAAATTTTACCAGGCATCAACTCACAGGAAAAAAAAGAAAAAAAAAAAAAAAAGACCCTGTTGGAAAGCAGCATGAAAACAGAATCATTGAAAAGCAATATAACTAAGACATGTTTCGATTAAAAAGAATAAAGCCAATATTTTCTACAGTTTCAGTACAGAACATACTTCGTTTTTGCATGCTCATTAGCCCGTGCCCATCTTAATCAGATTAGGAAGCAAATAAAGTTAAGGGAATCACAGGCTTAAGATGATTCTCAGCACTTTTAGGAAAGTTTTTCTGACTTTTTGGAACCTTTACCCCAAATGCATCAGAATAGAAAGGTAATTTTAAGACACACAGAAGTAACATACCAGCCAAGGGGAATAAGTCAAGGTCCAATTAATTATCAGTGTGTAATTAGTATAAAATGAGATATTTAGCAGTCCTTAGTACTAGTATATTTGACATCAAATTGCACTATAGAGCTCCGTTAAGCTGACTAGAAGCTTACTGGATAATAATTAATTCCCCTATATTTGTTTCTTTCAATAACAATGTGCAATCATTAGCTGCTTTTTTTTCCTCATAACACAAGGAGTTAGAGAGTTACATAAAGGCAGAGTGCTCATCTGTTTCAGATTTGCCCTTGCTCTCTTGCATACTTGCTATTCTCTATAAATAGCTGTAAATATTAACTCAAACACACTATATAGAACTAGTGTCCAAAATTAAACCCTATGGGCTTATTACACTTAATCTCAGCAAAGTAAAGCTAAATTATGGAGCTAATTTGCTATGCCTGTGTCTTTCACATAACCCCTGCTCTGCTGCTGCTCTGAAATTATATTTGGCTGATGACAGAGCACATCGTTCCATAACATAAGGTTATGGAAATATCAGTAATTGTTATTGCTGAAGTCTCAGAGCTAATGAGAGATGTTCTCAAGAAACCAAGTTGAAGTTATGCTTAAAAGTATCAGTTTGAAGATGAGTCCACACTTACCACGCTCCCAAATCACGTGAGAGACAGATTTATTAGCCAGCATTAGTCAAAATCACTAAGGCTGGAAGGGGGATGACATCTGCAAAGGTCATCCAGCACAAGCCACAAGGTCACACCAGGGTAACTCAGGACTCGTCCAGACGTCGATGCTGGACAGCAACACCACTCACAGCGCACACAGTGATGCGCAGAGAGCTGGTAGGTCACAGGATCTTAGCTGTCCTCCTTATCCAGGTAGTAAAGTATGTTACACAGCTAAAATCCAAATAGTTTTCCAGTTCTGGACTCAATGCATGTAAATTATGAAGGAGGGGGTTAAACCAAACAAGGATGCAGTGCTGTGAGGAAACAAGTGTAGTACGAAAGCCTCAGGACTGTCACCTCTTTTTACAGTGTTAACCTGAGGACAGGTTTTTCAGCTATCAAACACACACTCTTTTTTTTTAACCAGCTCAGTCCGATATTAGCACATCTCCAACTAATCTCAGCCTAGGAACTTAATTCTAACTGAAAAAAAAAAACAAGCCCAAACAAATGACAGAGGAGATGGCTCAGTCTGACACAACATTGCCTCTGGTATTTGAACCAACTCACTTAAGCCTAGTACTACTGTACATTTCAGGGCATACATATCCAGGCAAGTACTGTGAAGAAACCCTCACAGCAGCCAGAAATTTCACTTCAGAATGTAATACTTTCTCTACCAAAAAGCAATAACAGATCATCTCCTCCAAGAACAATCATCTCTAAGTGTGTTTGTCATCACGTCTAGCTTGTGTCAATAGGTTTATGAAAATAAACCTCAAGCCCAGTGTGTTACAAAACATAATTCACACAGCAGAGCAGGCTTCTGTCAGTCTGTATGAAGTATTTCATTCACAACAGGCAAACGACTTGCAGTCAGGGAAGATACTGACTATTTGATAGTCACACAGGCTGATACTCAAAACTTGTAGGAATTTGGATTATGAATGTTAAAACTAACTTCATGGCAGCTATCAGGTTTCATACCTCCTTTCCCAATGCACAACAAAGCTATTAGGGTGTGCAGAGAAGTAAAGAATGTCAGAAAAGTCTATAGGTTTCCTCACTAAAGAGTTGTTTATTTTTTCCTCCTGGAAGAGCCATATTTTTCTTCTCCTGGAAGGTACTAGATAGGAAAGCTTCCAAGTTAGGAATTCAGCAAAACCACTATGACAAGCAAAAAAACAGGACAGGATTTTTAACTTACAATCATCAAGCTCAGGTTTTTACCCAGTAACCAAATGAGCATACACTACAACAGCCAAGATTAGAAGTTAGTAAATACTTACATCATATTATGTCAGTAGTTTTGCTCTGCCAGAGCTTTGAACGGGAAAAGCTTGTTTCTTTTTTCAGCCAATTATTGAGACAGATTTGCCCAGTGGGGCTTTGGTATAGGCCAAGTCTTTTTAAGAAAGTCACTGTCATACGTTTTAACCATCTCTTTTCCACCTGTAGGTAAGTGTGTATACCTGCACATGCTTTTTCTACACTTCAGATACACCCAGAATTCTGATCGGTGTTCCCTCCACTGGCAAGTCAACTTATATAATAATCAACTGATTATTATATCCTCTGCCCAATTTAGGATGAGACCTGCACAGTTAAGAACATCTGTACGAAATAACAATCGTTTCAGAAATTCTACTTTGTCTTATACAAGGGCCATGTACTGCACGATATTAATCCCAGCACCACTAGTGAGGGAAATCTCACTAATAAAATACATTTATGTTCCCCAAGAGGAATAAACTGCCTATGAGCCTGAGCTCAATGATAATCATAGGGGACAAACATAACCTGAATCAACAACATTTGTTAGCACACTTTAAACCCTAGGGCTGTAAATTCAGACTCTGACTGGACCAACTAACACTTCTGCCGTTTTGGCAGAAATGCAACATCATCTGTCACACACCTTGGGCTGCTCACTTCCAACACCAGTCTGAGTTTCCACAGCACTGCATGGACTTGGCAAATCACCATGTCAGAAGTTATCCTCAGCCAGTCGTGAGACAGAAATCTTACCTTTTTCCACATTATAAGTAACGTTACACATTAATAATGTCACACACACAAAATTATATCTATATATATAAAAATCATAACTGTGTATCCTTTATTATGTCTGTTAATCACCTTAAGGTTCAGGTGTTCTGTTGTGAGCAGTGTTTAGTGGCTTCTTTGAAGTTACTTAGCCACTCCAGGCAGTCCCCTGGCAAAAAAATATTTTCTTTCCAATTGTTCTACTAATTTAGAACAAAAGAATTTACATTTCAAAACCCTTAAAACAATTAATCCTAAATCATGTATAATCCATGAATTGGATTTCCATATAAAATAAGCCAAATTAAAAGTAATCTTTTATGTAACTGTGATACAATCACTGGATCACATTTATGTTTACATATATTTCCACAGCTTCTAACAAAGTAAGTTAACTTCCTCCGCTGAGGGTCCCTTTTATACTATTAAAAAAAAAAAAAAAAGACATCCACATAAGAGTAAACCATACTTATTTTACTTTTAAAATGCCGTGAATTCAAACTGAATTGTGCATTTGCTTCTCCCTTCCCAAATCAGGAAATTTTTCAAATACTTAATATATCAGAAGCTGTCATACAGAATTTCAAAAAGGAGTCGCAACATCATGAAAAAATAACGCAGTAACAACAAGGCATCATCCAGCACCAATATTGATGCTAAATTATCCAAGATCTGAACTCGGACCACACCAGTAAAACTCTGTAGCAGGATCCCTTAAGAAGTTTGAGATACTGAGGCATAATCAAGCCTGAGCCCATGTTCATGTACCTCCAGCTAATGCTATCACTTGCCACATCCATTTATTCCCTTTAAGTAAAGTTCACCAAGTGTTTTTTGTGTTATTTCTGAATCTGGTGTAAGGTTTTGACCCTGAAGTTTCAAGTCAGAAAATACATCCCACAGAACAGAGAACCCCAAGAGAGCAGCACTATCAACCCCTGCAAAACCAGAGCAGCCCCTTCCCCTCCAGATCCTACACATCACTTTACACTGATGTAAGTTACTTCAAATTTCTCCTCCTGTGGTCCAGGTGTGCCAGGGTTCCTTGCTGGGAGAGCTCAAAACGTGAGGCAAACACCCTTCCCCCTGGAACAGATCAGGTTGTGTCAGTTCAACACTGCAGATACTGTGTCCAAATGATCTGTGGAGACTCCAAGTGGGAGCTCTGTGTTCATGCTGTTACCTCACTATTTTTAGACACAGCACACCTCTAATTAAAATTAGCAGAGACCAGCAGAAAATTATATTCACTGGCAAACAGCAATAGCTCACTGAAGTTTCTATTTGAAAAATGACACTTATTTAGTGTAAAACTGAAAGGGCATAGATGTGCATCTTCCCATGAAGTTAGATGCCTGCAGAGCCAAACTCTTCAGCAAAAAAATTGTCTTCATTCAACAAAATGAGTACATGAAGTGTTTGAATGGACCAATGCCTTATATACCACCAAGCACATACAGATTTATCCACTGTTTTCATGGAAACTAATAAGGCATTTCCTTGGTGAACATTTTCCTGTCTTAAGAGTTTTTAAAAAGAATCCCTGAGGGACATCAAGAAACAGGCACATATCTCTTGAAATCACTAGGAAACTTTACTTTTTTTTTTTTTTATTAAACACTGCTTGCCATGACAAACAACATGACTAAAAATAGAATAAAGCAAACAAAACGTTACAAATAGAAGCTTTAAATATAATCACTATAAACTACAAGTATTATTGAGTCCTGAGTGCAAACCTGGAAACCGTAATCTGCAGGAATTAGGAAAATTTGGGGGAAAAAAAAAAAACCCAAAGCAAGAGAAGTTGCAGTTACTCTTCTAGAAGAGTCCAGGAGAGAGAGAGAAGTGTAGGGATTCCATCTTGGCTCCTACTGGGAAAAAAAAAAAAAAAAACAACCCCCAAAAAGCAAGTTTTACCATAATTCAAAGGTGAGGGGGAGTGGGGGAAGAGGGAAATCAAACCCAGTGAGTAAAACTTTACTGAAACAACCAGGTTTTACTTAAAATATTCACTGACTTCACAACAGCAGTCACCAGTTTTGGTAATGTCAGCCTAGGGATGCAACTCCTCCTGAAGTCAGCTGGGCCCACGCTGAAGACTTTGTAAGGAGAAGTGAGTGTAACAGGGAAGGTCACACAGTAACCTACTGAAATTCCATTCCACTCTGCACAATGAGCACTGGAGATGAGCATTATTTTTAATGGTGCTAATTCTTTACTGTGGAAAGCTCCCACGGACTTAAATGGAGGCTTTTTACTTAATTAGAAAGAGCAGAGCAGGACCTCACATGACAGGATTAACGAACCTTTGCAGTCTCAAAAGCAATATGGACTAAAGTCACCCCCTCCCCTTCCCTCCTCAGCCTTCACCCCTGGTCTCCCACCTGGGCAATGATTATCCCCCTTCCAGGAATCAAGATCACCAGTACAGGTGTCCACTCACATTTTAGCTCCAATTTGGGTGGCACCACACAAAAACAGTGTCAATCTCCAATTTTCCTCTTACAAAAGTGGCAGATATGAGGAAGAGGATTTTGATTTTTTTTTTTTTTTCCTAAATGCTAACTGGTGCAAATCCCAAATGTTCTAATCCTTTCCATTGACATTCTAGCCGTATTAAATTTAGCTGAGACTTTGTAACTATTTTTGGAAGCTTTTAACATCCAAAGGGACTATTCAGTTTTATTCCTCTAAAGCAGGACTGGCCAGCTCAAGCAGCCCAAGATATGCACATTTGCACCGAAGGTTCAGCTGTGCCTCCCTCACCAGGGATGTATCCTGGGACCAGCAAAGGGGCTCAGTTGGCATTGATTTGCATCTCCAACCCTGGAGAAAACAAGCCAGGAGATGCTGGTGAGCCCAACTAAGCCAAGACTCCAGTCACATTCCACAGCTGGAAGGTGATGCTTTGGAGGAACAACCAATGTCAGGTGTGAAGATTTTATATGCTGTTCTTACGGTCAAGAAGCTGAGCTCCGATCAATCGGGCACCACAGTTACCATGGCAACGTTAAGGTATTCAAAGAACAAAAAAAAAAAAAAACACCTCCCCAAACACAAAGAAATCAGAACAAGCTTCCTGATTACCTTCACTTGGCCTCTATGCTAATCTATTTAAAGCAAGCCCGTTTTATAAGGGGTATTAGAGCTTCACTGGCCTTCAGCCAGAGCTGTCACCTCACACAGGGGTCAGTGGAACACTCGTTTAACAGCTTGTAACACGAAATTCATAACCATACCCCAATTCTTACCAAAACCTACTTTCTCTTTCCCTGTTAGAAGGGGGAAAAAAGGAAAAAAAACATCTCTCAGAACTGCCTGGAAAAGGAGCCGTTCACAGTGCTTTAACTCCTAGAAGATACTTAAGGCACAATGATGACTTGGAATAAAATTCCAAAGTTTCCTCTAAAAGGATTTCCTGCTGGCACACACGAGTAATTTATAACTTAAAAAAGCCATTAAGGACACCAAAGCAATGACAAACATTTTCAACACAAACAATGACAGACCAAACCACTGAATCTGAATGCACACTACCATGTTCTTAAGAGGACAGAAACTACATCACCTAGCTGACAACTTCTCAGAAGTTTAAGGAGGATGGAACAGTCCCTGCTGTTAAAGGCACCAGTTACTAGTCAATAGAGTCGATCATCTACAGAAAGTCTTCTTCTGTCCTTGCTTACTGCTATGTGTTCGCAGTTTTTGGCATTGTTTTATATTCTCACAGTATTCAGACTTCCATCTGTTCAGGAATGACACGTAACCAAATAATTTAGTTTTACTGCAAGAATAAATGCAGCCGTTTCTTTACAGTAATTATGCATTTTCACAGAAAAAAGAGTCTTCCTTTTCTACAAAGGAGACACTCTAACTAGCTAAACAAAGAGCAAACCAGTGTAAGGGCGAAACTTGAAAGCCTAAGGCAGAAGTTGATGTAAAGCACAATCCCTGCTTAAACTCAGTTCTCATTTGTATGATTTCTTTCAGCTGCATAAAGCTATCATATATTTTCTTTTTAAGAAACTTCATTAAACTCCAAACTCAAGCAGTAAAGGACTACAGTATTTTAAAGAGAAGCAAAATAATCTAGGAGAGGTGGGGGAAAAAAATGAACAAAGCAGTAACTTTGGAGAGCTACCTGTTATATAAGCGTCAAATGACATTGGTGTGGGATCATTGAATCGCAGAATGGTCTGGGTTGGAAGGGACTTTAAAGATCATCCAGTTCCCATCCCTCTGCCATGGGCAGGGACACCTGCCGCTAGACCAGGTTGTTTAGAGCCCCGTCCAACCTGGTCGTGAGGACTTCCAGGGGTGGGGCATCCACCACTTCTCTGGGCAACTTCTGCCAGTGCCTCACCTCCCCGACAGTAAAGAATTTACTCCTGATACCTAATTTAAATCAATCTGCTTTCACTCGAAAGCCATTCCGCCTTGGATGCCGCAGCCAAGTTCAACGCAGCCCGTGCGGAGTCTCCCGCAGGGATTCGGGCTCCCAGCGCACACCATCCCGAAGCTCCCGAGTACCTGCTCCGGGTCCGCACCGCTGCAAACCGCCTTCCCACCGCTCCCGCCCCCTCCTCACCGCTCTGCTCCGCATCCCAGCGGGGCACGCACCGCCCGAGCTGGGTTCGGCCGCGCATCGCGCCGGGAGCCGCGGGAAGGTGGAGGGGGAGCCCCGAGGTGAGCGCGGCCGCGGCGCGGTTGCATAACGCAGGTCGGGGGGCAGCGCCGCGGCCCCCGCCGGAGAAGGAGGGAGCCCCCGCGGCGGCGGCACTGCCCTTACCTGCGGCTCCGCTCGCCCCGCGCTGTCGCTGTCGCTGTCACAGCACCCGACGCGCCCACAGCGCCGCTCGCCCGCCCGGGACAAGGGGGAGGACGGGCCGGCCCAATCAGCAACGCCCCTCGCCTAGACGGGCAGGAGGATCCGCCAATGGGAATGCGAGCAGGCGTTGGCCCCGCCTCCTCCGTGCCCCTGGCCACGCCCCTCGGGTCCCGCGGCGCCGCGACGGGTCTGGGGGAGAGGAAGGGACGGAGAGGGGACAGGGGACAGGTGAGGCAGGAGAGGGGCTGTGCAGGGACAGGGGATGTGCGGGAACAGGTGAGTGAGGCAAGGGACAAATGAGGCAGGACAGGGTCTGTGCAGGGACACTGAGCGGGACAGGGGACAGGTGAGCGGGAACAGGGGACAAGTGAGCCAGGACAGTGGCTGTGCAGGGACAGGTGAGTGGGGACAGGGGATGTGCAGGGACATGGAGTGGGACAAGAGACAGGTGAGCCGGGACAAGGGCTCTGCAGGGCAGGTGAACAGGGGCAGAGGCTGGTAAGAAACAGGCAGAGATTTGTGTCCTCATGGCAAAGCTTCTCTCCTTCAGGGAGCTTCCTCCCACACTGAGGGTGAGGTGGGGTGGGGTGAAGTCAGAGGGGACAGAGGAGGGAGATGTGGGCTGGGATGGGATGGAGTGGGAGCGAGGAGGGGTGGGGTGGAATGAGGGTGGAGATAGGAGAGAGGTGGGATGGAATGGCAGCAAGGGTGGTTGAGATGGGTTGGAATGGGAGTGAGGAGGGATGGAATACAGAGAAAAGGGGTGGGGGGGGAAAGTGCCAGCGCACCTCGCCGTGGTTTTGGTGACAAACACTCAAATGCCCCCTGGGAGGATGTTGTAAGGGGGTTGCTCCAGGGGATGGAGCTCCCCAGACCATTCCCATCTCTGACCACTGACACACAAACTATCCTTTGCAGTGAGCTCCATCTGGAACGGATTCAGTTGTTGCTCATCTCTTCTTCAGGCTAACAGGTGATTAAGGTGTATCTCCACATTGCAGACAAGGCCAGAAGGTACATTTGTAGGACTCTTAGGGAATGTCACGTTTACAGTGGAAAAAAAGCTGATGCTGGTCATGATTTTAAAAAGAAGAGAAAGCCCTCAGATACCCCCAAGGCACACTTTATTAAAGGAAGGGCTATTTTCTCTCTTCCAGCTGTACATCCGAGGCTGCTCCGTGTCAAAGGCTAATGCTGATTTTCTGTGGTCCCTTTGCTTTGGAATGTAATACAGAGGGATTTAATCAATAGGGTGATACGGAAACGTAAATAGGTTTCTGTAAACATGGCTTTGAAAATCTATAGGATGTAATGGAGAACTAGAAGACTCCCATATAATTATTAAATACCCAATAAAAATCTATATAAGGAATAATGCTCCATTAGTTAAAAATATATAAAAAGATGTGTGCCATTTATAGCAGCACTTTCCTATAATAGCAGAAAAAAAATGGTGTAATGATTGAAATCAATAGCATATCCCACCTCATCTGTGCAAATAGCAAAGAGCAATGCATTGGAGATTGTTCTACTTGCAACAGAGGAGTTTCTTCCTAGTCCCTTAACTAAGGACTGATGTATGTCTCAATGCATAACTGGTTTAGGCTGCTTTCAGGTGCTCTGCTTCATTTCCACTATTGTTTTTAAGTAGTAATAGGTAACTAATTATTATTAGTTTGTCCTTATGCCTAAAATATCAATCCCTGACCATGATCTCACTGCTTTAGGCACTGTGCAGGAGAGAAAGCAAGCTATGGAACCAAAGATGTAACAATACAAACTAGTTAGGCTTTAAATCAAACCATATCCTTGTTGGTTGTTGTTTTAGGAATTAAACCCGGTAGGATATCTTACATTGCCTCCATTTACATGTATTCCCTCAGCATGATGTGTTATTTTAATATTCTGAGTAGGAAGAGCATCCACTGTGCTTTATCTGTCCTGCATTTTATGTTATACAATTTCCTTGTGTCTTCCTATCCCCATCATCTTAAATGTGCACAGCAGCTTCCCTCAATTTTTATTAATTTTTGTATTGGGAAGAGTATTTTCACTATGATTAAGTTGCCCTAGTATATGTTTTCCTTGCAGTAAAATAGGAATCTCTACAGTTCTGAAAGCAAGCTAATCCATGTTCAGGAAAAAGGAGGAATGTCAAGGTCAGCACTTTGGATTTGTATGCATCCAGACATTATTGCTAAGATAAAGGTGAAAAAAACCCCTAAATTCCACTGTTTGCAGTAAAATGTCCTTCAAACTAGATAGTTATAAGAATGGCAACAATAGCAGGGTTTTAATATCCCCTGTTGTAAGCATTAAAGATTTCTATTAGGAAAGGTCACAAAATAATGTATTATTTAGAAACAGAAAAATCATGCTGCCAAAATAAGAGAGTAAGAGCAACTGAGACAATGTCCTTCTTGGAGTCTCACCCTTCAGCCACACGGGCCCCAGAGCTATTCAGGCCATGCACCCTGTGCTTCCTAAAGGCTGCAGGCGTCTTCCCACAACCCAAGCAGTTGTAGAGTGCCGAAACCTGGAGGAAGCTGTAATTCTGGAAAGGATACCAAAGGAGGTGATGAAACAGCTGCTACTTGCAGGATCTGCACACTGTGCTGCAGACCTGCTCCCACAGAACTGAGTGGGAGTTTGTTGCTGATATCCGAGAGCGCAAGCTTAGCCCATCTCCTCCAAATCCTGAGCTGCTCATTATCTTCAGTCTGCACCTGCTTCCTATCTCCAGATTTAATCTGTAAGCAGAAGTGGCCTCTCGAGTGTGCTGAAGCAGCCATGGTGAATTTCAACACAACTGAAGCAGTCTAACCAAAAGATTTCGCCCCCCCCCC